>NC_135502.1:54151919-54418167 GCF_052857255.1 Amblyomma americanum
TCCCACTTACCGTGAGAAAACAAAGAATCTAGTCGCAAATAACTCGCTAACTTAAGTCAATTCGTGGATGAGTAAGAACGAGGGCGAAGAGAAAGCGTGTGCAGTGTAGCGGCGAGGTCACTGTGAAAGGAGCGCTTTTCAAACCTGAATAAATAGAAATCGTTGTGATTTGCAATATTCAAGCTTGTGGAGGAGTGTTCGGAACGATGCCATCACCCCAACAATGGTCATCACATCATTGTCGCCACCTCCACAAAATCTTCCAAAAGTCGCTCATCGCCAACTTCATGTACGCTTGCAAATGTGCTTCCCTTGTTCCAGTCTGGCGACACGCGACATTTATGTAACTGCAGCCCTATTTCATTAACACCAAATTCCTTCATGATACTGTAGCGTGTAATTTGCAAACAAATAATGAAGTTTCTGGAACCTTATGCCGACGGGATGAGGCTCGTTCCGTCGTGCTTCTTGTTCTTGTGCCTCGTCCTTAGTGCGCTGCTAGCATGGAGACTGCAACCAACCCGTGTGTTCGACGCCTCTCCGCGTAGACTGAGCCCCATTGTGCGAATGATGCGTACTTACAACTCTGCGATGGCAACTTATCTTGATATATTTCATCAGGGCTTCGCGGCTTTCAAGCGAGGGTTGCAGAGTTCATTAAGCCTCAACATTTCCTGACTGCTTATGAGTCGTTTACTGTTATCATCTCTTTCTGCTCATTTGTTCTCTTCTGTATTCATAACCGCGTGCACCACTTCACTAGGCCTTTGGTTGTCGCTAGGCACCTCGAAATAAATAAACAGATAATGATTTGTATCCCTGCGGTGTCTGCGTCCATTCTGCTACTTTTTTCCCCCCAACTCCTGCAATATCACTGTTAGATGCCGAAGTTCGGGTCTGTGCAAGTAAAAATAAATTTTAAATAAATGAAATGCAACCAAGACTAGCTTCTGCCAATATAAATGTTGGAAGTATTCCTTCAATTGTGCACTCTGCCATGGTTTAGGCTTCCTTAACGAAAATGTCGTGCAAAAACGACGGCTGAATTGCCGTGTTGCCTCACGTGCAAGAAAGCAGCCCACTCGTTGTCGGACTATGCCTTCTAAACTACTACAGTGCTTATCTTGATTTGTTTTGAGTTCCTGCTGCTCCTTCCTGCTTCCTTCCTTCCATTTAGCACAGAGCTGCGTCTCCACTCTAAGCCATTGCGCACCCCCTTTTATACCAAGGATTGTATAACTAAAACACCTTCACGTGTCATCGGACCAGGGAAGAGGCGAAAGGGTGCCCCCTCAGGATCATTTATTTCTTTTTTTATTGTTTTGCTGACACGACAACAGCCTTTGAGAGTCACGAATTCTGACAGCTTGTTCCACGTATCTAACACCGAAGATAATATAAAAATGTGGTCTCAGGAATTTTGGGCAAGGTCTCGCGAGAATAGAAGAAACTCAAGCCTTTCAGCTGCCCTTTTTATGCCTAAAATTCCGCCCTAGGAAAGAGCACACCACTCTGGTTACTGATGGAAGGCTTTTGCGTCCTTATTTGTTTCTTATTTTACTTTCTTTCACTAAAGCGTATGGGGGCATACGTCTACCGTAATGCAATGTTGTCCTGGAGAACGTCTAAGGAATGTGCAAGTAGTCGGAGAAGAAAGCTTAGTGGAAAGTTTTATGCATCGTAGCCAAAAATGGAAAGCCTTCAGCTCAGATAACGCTCAGACCGCTGTCTACGGTAATATCGTGTAGCGTCGTGAAAGTTCCTTACATATTAGCAGCTCTAATTGTCGTGTGGGAGTGCCTAACAGTCTACATTATGCTCTGGTTTCATAAACAGCTGCTCGTTTGCGCAAGAATACTACAGCCAATTCTGTCTACGGTAATATCGTTTAGCGTCGTGAAAGTTCCTTACCTATTAGCAGCTCTAATTGTCGTGTGGGAGTGCCGAACAGTCTACACTATGCTCTGTTTTCATAAACAGCTGCTCGGTACAAAAAGACTATATTGTACGACAGGCCTTCGGCTCCGGAACCTTCAGCGGCTGCACTTATGGAAGAAGACGACGACAAGCGCTGAACGCTCCGACGCTCGTGTGTGCTCTGGACAGTACGCGTATACGCGGCACTACGCGGGTGATTACGCCAGTCGGACACTAAGAAAGGCTGTAGCCAACTATTCCGTCACCGGGAAGGAGTGTTTATCCATGCTTTGGGCAATCGTCAAATTTCGCCCCTACTTGTACGGGCGCCCTTCGGACGTTTGTACGGGCGCCCTTCGGACGCCCCTAGGCAGTAGTGGCCTAGTGGTCTGGGCGTCCGCCTCGGCTGCGGGAGGTGGTTGGTTCGAATCCCACCGCCGGCTACCCACCGGTTAAAAATGGGTACAAGCCACCATGCACCCGGCCCGGCGCCCGGCCTTTCTATGTGTGTGTTGGAGGAGGCTCCGCAAACCCCGCTGCGCCCCTTCGGGGGCAAACCCAATGTCGAACACTCAGCCTGAAAAGGTTGTCACCGATCGCCACGCCCTCTGCTGGCTGTCCTCTTTGAAAGATCCCTCCGGTCGACTGGCACTCCAGCCACTGTACTGGCGCGTTGAGTTCTGCGACTCCAAGAGTACGACATTACCGCTGTCTGTCGTTCCGGCCGTAAACGTGCTGATGCTGATGTCCTCTCAGATTCTCCTCTGCCGTCTGAGGCAATGCCTTGTATATCCGCCCTGCATTCTTTGTCGTTTGAGCCCACTGATAAGGCTTCCGAGCAACGCAGAGACTCATGGATCACTTGCCTCTTAGATTTCTTATCTGGCCGATCGTCACCACCTCCTTCCCGTGGTCTTCGTCGCCAGTCCCATCATGTCGCCATCAGAGACGAGCTTCTTTACCGCCGGAACTACCTCCCGGATGGTCGTAAGTGGCTGCTTGTCATCCCGGCCTATCTGCGCTCCGTAATTTGTTCACACTACCACGATATCCCCAGTGTGCCCACGTCGGCTTATTGAAGACATGCACCCACCTACGACATCGGTACTACTGGCGTGGGATGTACCGTTATGTTAGCCAGTTCGTCCAGTCCAGTCCAGCCCCGCATTCCAGTGCCGAGAAAACTCCCCTCGCTAACCCGCCGCTCCTCTGCAGCCGCTGCCCTGCCCATCCCAGCCCTTCGAGCGTGTTGGCATTGACCTCTACGGCCCTCTTCCAGCACATCAACCGGCAATCGCTGGATCATCGTTGCCATTGATCAGCTTACACGCTACGCCGAAACGTCGCCTTTACCATCTGCCACAACACGCGACATTGCTTCCTTCGTCCTCCATCGTATCATTCTTCGCCATAGTGCTCCCAAAGAATTGCTAAGTGATAGAGGTCCCGCCTTCCTCTCTGAAGTTGTAGAAGCTCTCCTTCAGGAATACAACATCGTTTACCGCACCACCGCCACCTACAATCCGCAGAAAAATGACATGGTTGAGCGTTTTAACCGCACTCTCGGCGACATGCTGCCCATGTATGTTGCTTCCGATCACTGCAACCGGGACCGCATTTTACCTTTCGTCATCTGTGCTTATAACTCCGCTGCTCAAGCCACCACCGGATTCTCTCCATACTTTCTCCTGTACGGTCGTGAGCCTTCTTGCACAATGGACACCATTCTGCCGTACCGCCCTGATGCTTCCGAATTTACTACTCTTCCCCAAGCCGCAACTTATGCCGAATAATGCCGCCAGCTTGCCCGGTCCTTCACTGCTCATGCCCATCAGCGGCAGAAAAACACCCGTGATCACTCTGCACTTCCTCTCGCTTACCTTCCTGATTCTTTGGTCTGGTTATGGGTACCTTCCTCAAGTCCCGGCCTTTCCGTCAAGCTTCTTAGCAAGTACCAGGGCCCCTACCGTATTCTTAAGCAGACATCCCCGACTTAAAGGAGATGCTCCACTGAGAACTAAAAACATGTTGCATGTTAAAGCACGAATATACGTTAGCATGTCTAGCGCAATCACGATACACTTCTGTGGTGACTCAAAACAACCCGACATGGAACAAAAGCGCTCGAAGCCCTCTCCCGTAGAACACTTTCAGCAGCAGCGAGTTCCTGTATTGGGTAGTCCTCCAAGTGGAAGCTACTTTACTTGCATGTAGCAAGTGTAACTGTTACAATATATGATCGAGGAGCCCTGGTAGTTGATCGAGAAAAAATTGGGGATGATTAAGGCGTGGTGTTTATTTATTATTTATTTATTATAGATACCTCAAGGGCCCTTGAGGGCTTTACATGAGGTGTTTCGATTGGTTGCTACTCTGGCCGGATATTTGAAGGTGTCATTACTCCCGTCTGCTGTGAGTAAAATACAAGAAGCTGCATCTATACCACTCAGAGTAAGCATGCGAAGTTCTAATTTCCAAAATGATGCCAAATATTAGAATACCGAGACGTTCAAACTTACGAAACCTTTCGCGACAGGATGCATTCAGCGCCTCATAACGCATGCTTACTAATTAGTTAATGAATTTTCCCATTCCAAAGCAGCACTAGCAAGGCGTATAGAAGATGACTCTGAGTTAGTTTCGACTACCCATAAGGGTTCTTTTTAACGTTTATCTTAACCTCAATACGCAAGCATTTTCGCAGTCCACTTTCACCAGCCGCCGCGAACAGGAATCAAACCTGCGACCTCCTGCTGAGCAGCCGAATGCCACAGTCACTGACACACACACTCGCTCTACCAAATGACACGAGGGTACCCCGTATTCTGCAGCGCCCCCGAAGACCACAGTGTCAAGTATGCAGCGCATATCCGGTCACCAAACACACATAATGGAGTCACTTCTGAGGCCAGTGCTGTTGTAACGCCCCATTTTCTCTACTCGCTCCAATACCCACCCAAAGGGAAGCGAACTAACATCGGCGCATGAGGTTTAGCTGCACGTTGAATAAACCGAGACGGTAGAAATTAGTTCGGAGCGCTGCATGGACTACAGGGTCCGTCATATCTTGAAGCATTGCTCTGGCACCTAAAAACCGAATAACTTACTCTCCAGAGAGCTGCAGCGCTCCTTTCGCTGCGAGTATTTTCAAGACCTTGGTTAGAGGTGCTCACCGCTTGCACCATCAAGCCCCAGCCGCTTGAATTTTTTTTTCTTCGAGGATTGAAGGCATGATTTTCAGCGCAATTAAAAAAGGACGAATAAATAAAAAGATAGGGCAGGCACTACGAGGGAGGACAGGACCCGATGTGCTAGAAAGCAAGAAGTCACTGGACGTTGAAGTTTTTGGTAATGCGAATTGCAGCGACAGCTCGGATGTCGCGAGGTGCGGATACCAGTCGTAGAGTTTAGTAACCCTGGATAGGGGTTTGGAGGTAAAGGTGTAGGGTAAGCGTGCGTCCAGAACTCGCGGTGACACACGGTTACTCATCAATCTATTAAAGCGGGGGCGCGGCGTGAAAGGAGCAACGAGGGAGGGCGTGAGGTGTGGTGTGGTTGGGGGTACGGAAACGCGGCGTTGACAGCGTTGGATTCAACGTGCTCATTAAGCCTTCCGGGGCATCGGTGTGAAGCGACCGGGGTATGTGGGTGCGGTTTGCGGTGTACGCGGACGGCGCCGACGACTACGCTGTGATTTCGCCGAATGTCACCCATACAGCTGTCGTTGTATACTACGCGCACAGAATAAGGTTGAGCTAGTTGGGCTCTCTCTGTACGTAAATAAGATTACTGGGCTCTGATTTCGCTTCCCTGTAACCAATGCCTCGTTGCATCTATAGGCTGCGTTGATTACAAAATTCCACACACGAGATAGACTGCGCTTATCAACGGATAGGTCAAAGCCGGCGCGACATTGCATCCGACGCCCAAGGAACCACACTCGCCGTGAAATTATTCGCAATAAAATTACAACAGCCCCGCGCTTACAATGCGTGCTGAAGAAAATGTAAGATTTTAATTTGCATCCGAATAACGGCACTTAACCAAACGTTACGAAGGGCGCGACAGTTGTATCAAGTGCCGCATCAGAATAGCGTCAAACACCGTCGCTCCACTTCAAGGTGAACACGCAGTGCCATGGCCAATAATGCTTTAAGTTTGGGAGGAATGAACGTTCGCCGTTTATACTGGCAGAAATATTTCACTTCATTAGAGCACGCCGTTATATCTTTGGTCTGCTACGATGGCCTTTAAGAGGGAATACGCCTTTTTTCGCTATGAACATCACTACGTAATGGGCAGCTTCGTCACCTGCAATTTGGAACATTTTCCAAAGGCACTCCAGTAAAACGTGAACACGCTCAACAGCCCAACATCAAGAAAGATCTTATCAAAGAAACAAGGAATACGAAGCCAAGACCTGTAGAAATGAATCAATAAGTCTAGGAAATGGTGCTGTGTTATAGCACTGCACTCTCGAGCAAATCGTGTGAGAAAAGCCGGTCCATTTTGTCGGCACAGTCGCCCAGGTATAAGTGCTGTCAATACTAACTTAGTTTAATGCTGGCAGAAAGGAACCGACGCGCAAAATCAATTTTTGCCGCAGACAGCGTCGATGTCCCCGCGGTGTTCTAAAAAATCACGAAAAGTTTAGCTAAAGTCAAGGTCACGCTCACACCGAAGAAATATTAAGTAAGACAAGAAGAAAACAATCCAAAAAACGATAACAAACTAAGGCGAGCATCTTGTAACGGTCAGCCTCTAATGGCAGGAAAGAATTTCCATCTTTTCAACGATTCAATTTTTTTTTGACTTCGCTTTACGTGGGAGTTGTTCGTGGAGCGAAAAAAAAAAACAGAAAATTCTAGAGCGCCACGTATTGACTGCCTTGTGAAGGTCGTCTCCCCAAAGGCGATCGACAAAATTGAAAGTATCGATGAGACAAGCCTATATATAAGCAGCATAGCGTACAGAATGTGCTGACAACAAGCTCTCACGCGAAAGAACGCTGCGCTCGCCGCCTCGCGGCGAAGCAAGGCAGCGGAGGAAATTAAAAGGAGTCCCAGCAAGGCCGTGCTCGTATGGTCGACGGCTGTCGTCAGACGCAACGAATGACTTGTCGTGCCAACGGCCGAACAGTATCGACCGCAGCTGTCTTTGCCGCAACTTCGCCTAACTGACTAATCGAGCTATCCAATTCCACCAGAGCACCAATACCTGCCACGCGCTTGTGTACAGCCTACAACGGTGTCGTAACGCAATCCCTGCCTTCTATGCTTAGGCTAACAAACCCTCCGACGCCATGCTTGTGCTCCTGCAGTTGGAGAACGTTTGATTTTCCACTCATTCGTCAGCAACAAAGAGAAGTAATGATTTCCTTTGTCCAATAACAAGACAGTATTAAGAAACTGTCATAACAGCTCATTTTTCACATTGTGTCAGCCGCAGTAGCCTGGGAGAAAAAAGGCCGATATTATAAACGCTATGCCCAGCAGAGGGCGGTGGGAAGACGAAATCACGAAATCTGCGAGTCTATACGCAAGGCCTCCAGCCGAGATGTGCTCAGCCCCAAGAGACTGCGCTGTTCTTCACAGCCTGATTACAGCTAGCGCTTCACAGTACTGCAGAACCGCCTACGTACAGGCATGCCACGGAGATGAAGAGCGTGAAGCAGCAAGGCACCCTGGCCAGGGTATGTGCCACTTCAACACAGGATCGCAACAACAACAACAACAACAACAACAAGAGCGCCCGATATACTAGCTCAAGCGGGGGAAACAGCGACGGAGACAGAACGAAGTAAGGAGAATAAAGTTAGGACAGGTCAACCCAAACACACACGCACGTGAGGAAAAACGCCGGTCTGTCTCCTCCCACAGTAGGTCGAAGCGTAGCTACCAGTGTCGTTTTCTTTTTTTCTTTTCTACGGAGTACGTAAAGGAGACAGCCAGAATTATTGCTCAGTCGTATACTGTCAGCTTCACGCAAAAGAAAACATTTCTTTTTGAGCCCATATTATGCGGAAGATGTGATTGCTCTTAGTCTCTGGGTAGACATGGTGGAAGAAAAGTGAACTAATAGCTTTTTTCTTCTTGTGCGAATCGCTACTTAAGAGAATGCCGGCTTAAGAGTGAAAAATAGCAGGTTCAAATCACCCCCAAAGATTGGCGCTGTGCGCAATCGATGAACAAACGCTGAGTATCGAAATACTAACCAAACCTGCGACTTGATGGCTACCACCACCGCCTCCGTTCCCCAGACCGTTCGGCCCGCAACTGTACAGCCCGGGAATGTGTAGTGGTCCACTCACGTGTACAGCCCGGGAATGTGTAGTGGTCCACTCACGTGTAGGCGACGTACAGGAATGCCACCAGGACGCCGTTGCTGAGCAGCCGAAAGAGCCCGGTGAAGACGGCGACTCGAGCGTGCAACTCTTTCAGCACGTGGCGCCGCACCTCGCCGGGCGTGCGGCTGAACTCTAGGCTGTAGTTGTACTGGTGCGTCACCGTGATGTTCACATAAAAGGCAGTGTACACCCGCTCCAGGAAGCTGCGCATCGCTGCGACAGAGAAGGCCACGTTCTTTCGCGCTGGGCCATTGTGGCGCAAGGATTCGGCCTGCAGGTTTCCGTGGTCTATGCTGCTAACAGAGCGGCAGTGCAATGATACCACACGTGTGAAAGCTCAAGAATCGGCAAGAAACAGCGTACAGTTCGCCAAGCACTGTTCCCGAAAAGCAGCAAATTTGCTAACAAGTTTCCAGCGCTTTGATGCTTTAGAAACGGATGGATTTATTTTCCTGTAAGAACTTTCATACCGGGCATACGCTAGCGAGCTTTTAAAAACGAAACATATCCACCCTAGCAACGTTTCCGAAGCATCACTAATGAAACTAGCAAACTGAAGCTAGGCGTAAAATAATGTCTGTTTGATCTGACATTATTTGCTCTTGCTCAGCAGGCGTGAAACACTCTCCAGTAGAGAGCAGCATCAATGAAACGAAAGGGTAGCTCCAGGAAACTTCGTTGTTTGCGCCTGGGTGCCACAGAGCCTGTCAAAGGTATTGTCGCCTTTGCGTTGAAAACCTTTGTAGTCGCTGCTGTTGATTAATTACCAAAGTTGATTGAGGAACAGCTTGAAATCCCAGGCAGATTTTTATAAAGGCCTGGAATAAAAAGAAGCACCGGCTTAAAAATACCAAAAGCAGCGACAGAGAGCCTGCTTCGGTGCGAGTGACGAGCAGCCGCGTGCAGGCTCCATCCATGCTGCACTCATCGTCGACTTAGCCGAGTGCCCCTCGAATGGAGCGACAACTGGATCGGGCCCCTAAATTCCTGACAAGGCCGCATGAATACGTGACAAAAACAGTCAAGACAGAGGTGAATGATTAAACCAAGCATGCCACTAGACAGGGCTCTTCTGAATTAAGGTCCTGCACTAAACCCAAAAAAAAGCGAGCCTCCTGATGTGCCCGCAGCTCTCCAAGTGATTTATCAGAACAGCCATCTGCCTTTTTTTTTATAGCATGCACAAAGGCATTGAATATCTCCACTTGCCTGCTTGTCATGAAGCACTGTCAGAGAAATTCGCTTCTGTTTCATCGATTCATAGGACCGACTCCGTAAGGCTACCAGAAAATAGTCTAGCCACGTGAGCCGAATTAATTTTCGCCAAACACCGCCATTACTAATCATAGCACGACAAAACCAACATGTCATCAAGGGTCATCGAGGGAAAGCTGAGTGCGTGGGCGACTGCTGATAATATTAACGATCAATGGTATCACTCACCTCGTTCGATTCTGTCGATCACTTGCACCTTGACGAAGTCGATGATCATGGCCGGAATCGCGCAAAGGACAGTGATCACTGCGGAAAACGAAAGTTACAAGAATCGTGGGCTATCACGCTGCCGGACGTATATGACGAAGTACGGAATACACTCCAAACAGAAAGGAGTGAAAAGGGAGTAAACTGTCTTCTAGCGCACTCCATTTATTAAAAGGGAGTGCACCAAAGGACAGCTCACTCGCTTTCTATTCTCACAGTGACGTACTCGTGTTTAGAGTAGCTGGAAACTGCACCGACGACTGAAGTTCATCGCTCTCACCAATGGAATGCTTATCGCCATCGTCTTGTCGCGCAAAGTGCGACGATCATCAGCGCTCTTCGACATGCATCGCGGGTGTTGTTATGTTAGAGGCGACTATTGGAGCTGACTGGGTCATGACATTCGGCCACTCAAGTTATGAATAGAATAAAGAGCACCGCCAACGCGAACACCTTTCTGAAGCATCCCGGCTTCTCCAGCAGTCGGTTGTAGAACTCTGAGATGCAAGCACTGTGTGACGTGTTAACAAGGAGGTTTCCTTGCAACGGGTTAAATTCTTCGTTGCAGTACATCTGCACATGGCGTCCCACTTCAAACGACCCAAGAATTCAAGAACGCTGTCCCACATGCGACAACGGCACTGAGGCAGCACTATAGACTGGCAGTTTTCTGACACGAGCAGGAAAATTTTGATTTCGTGTCAGTTCTTGTGGTGGCGCCTTTGTAGAGGCTGCGCGCTTCAATGAATTAAGACGCAAGGCGCCAGCACATCTTCCGAATAAATCTGGTTCTTCACACTTCTTCGAGTGTGCAGTTTATTGCGTTTTTTCTTCACAGCGACAGCTGCATGACGGACACTTTAACTGCACTATTTACGGGATTCGATAAGAACGCTGGTTAGTCGGTGAGGGTTTAGTGATGTGATCCAAGTGAGGGTGGACTATATGGGCTGTGTAGGCTTGTGAGAGTACCTTCTCAGGACGATGGGAAGTAAAGAGAGGGGTGAAGATTTCGCCGTCACTTGTTTGCTCCTGGAAGAGCGAAAAATCTTGAATATTTTTTTCTTCTTTTGTAAACATTCTTTGAGCGACTGTAGCCCTAAATTACAATTCTGCTTCCATCGGGAGGCAGGGTTTAGCTTTCTTTTTGCGTTGCAACAAAATGATTTTGACACAAATCGCTAAGGCGACTGCCTGATGAAAGCATTTATGAACTCTCTGGGTATCTCGACAGAGAAAAAAAAAATCGGAGTTTGGTCCTAAGCACTAATTTCTCCTGAAGAAGCTCCAGCGACCACGTCTTCTCAACTGTTCCCTGCCAGCACTGAAAGCATGCAACACGGGCGCTAACCTTGTTTACTTACAAGAACGGTGAGCAATTTATTCTAAATGTCATTTATATCGACTGCCTTCACCGATAACCCTGAGTGCTCTGTGTGTGCTTCACCTAAAAGCAAGAAGTGAAACGCACTCATCGTTCAACAGATTGCAGTTGACAGCCTGCTATATTGCCGTTACACACAGAATAACAGCATTAGGATGCCGAGCGTATTCGCAAAAAGGAGCTTATAGGCGCTATCTAGATCTCTACATCGCCACACAGGAAAGGTTGTGGGAACAATCGAATCATCGGAGTAAAGGCGCGGCATTGTACGCTGGGCCACTCTTGAAAAACTTCGTTACTTCGGCAGGGCGCTCCGACTCGCTGAAAGTGAATGAGACCTGCATCCGAGGAATTCGACTGCGGATTACGCTGAGGTCAATGTTTATGCGGAACGCCGAACTGCAACCATGTATCTTTACCATTACCCTTCGAGAGTTGCACTGTGCGAAGTTCGTTTAAAAGGAACTCGTGCGGGGGAGTTACGCAAGGTGCTTTTGCATCCTGAATTTAGTTGCCGTCATGCAGCCACCCAGTCGAAAGTATAAGCGAAAAGCGCGGACGGTATGCGCATGGGCGCGTTTGCACGGAGTAACGAGTAACATCTCCCAGTCCCTTATGCATCATTTCAATGACAACGATGTGACGGTACATGAAATTGAAAACAAGGCGCGAATAGGACCGATCCAAAGACAATACAAGGACTAATCAATTAGTTTTGTCTCATAGGCTGTAGATAATTTTGTTCAAATTAAGTCAGATAAATGTTCCTTTCAGCAATGCTAAGAAAAGAGGCCCCAGAGTCAAGAGCCGATGGGAGACCTCTTGTAAGTACTAACAGAAACACACAGGGGCAAGAACAGCAATAGCAGCACACAAAATAAAAGAGCGCAGATTCTTTTAAACTGGCGTAGACAAACGAAGCACAATAGGAAGCCCTATTTATCGAACCGCAGGAGGAAATTAGCACAGATTCTTTTAAGAAAATGTACAGTTTCCTAGATTCTTTAACGTAATTGATTGAATTGAAAGATATCACCTTCAGAAGAAGATCCGGGATCTTCTGTCTCAGGCGATGTTTCCTACGCAGGTGGCGCCACTAAAGCCTAGACAGTAACTTGAAAAATGGAAAGATACACAAGCTCTTGCTTACAGCAGCGTGCAGAGATCAAATTTTAGCCTGTGGAAGGTTCCCAGCTAGCGTCATCGGACATCCCAAGAATCACCAAAACGATCTAAAAATGTTACTTTTTTTTGTTTTGGCCAAATATTAATTCATTTTTAATGTAGCATTTGTAATACTTTACAAATAAACACTGCAAAAAAACGCATATAGAAGCAGGACAAGAAAGAGACGACACTCATTTTCTTGTCCCATCTCTTCGCTGTTTCCTGTCATGTTTACTATTCGGCAACTATTGCCAAGCTCCAGACTGTTATAATTTACAAATAAATGTCGGAATTACATTTTCCCTAACTTTTGTTGACAATAACACAACGTAATATGCAACTTTCGTTAAAACGGTAGAGTAATCCAGCAAGGCCAGACCCGCCAATTGTAAGAGCATGTTCAGTAATCAACACTTCGCAAAGAGCAAAGAGAAATGAGGGCGACTCTTACCCAGGCGGCGCAGCACTTGTACCACTTCGCGCCAAAAACTGCCGCCGTCAGCCGCTTGGGTCGCGTCAAGCGCGGGCCCGCATTCTCAACGATTAGAAGCGCGTGTATTGCCATGGCTGACAACATTCTTGCCTAGTTCACAGAAGCTATGCCTGGGTGCTCTCGTCGGAGCCGAACTGGCCGAGGCACGCCACGCGTGGCTTCGATCGAGTGCGGAAGCTTATGTGTGTAAGCACGGGCATGTGGCTTGGAGCACTACGCGCGCGCGGGTGCGCCATGAAATGCTCGCTCTTCTCGCTAGGTTTTGCGCTACGGCGCTGCAGTGGACACGAAAAACCGGCGCAGGTTGCTTATACAGCTGGTTTTAGGTTGTAGCGCTTGTGTTATTCAAAATTCCTGTTTACCAACTTGCTCAGTTATCTGCCTTGATGTAATCACGCAACTCACGCCTTCGAGCGGATACCGATTTCTCAAGCTTGCTAGCTAGCCGTTAAGAGTGTCTTATTCCGTGTGCACACGTCCCGCTCTGCCCCCCCCCCCCTCCCGTAATTTTCGGTGAGGAAAACCTATAAGTGATAGTGGCGAGTGGGTAATAAGTGGTCTTCCGATTAAGTTTTGGGGCCGTGAATGCAATTTGTGATAGATACTACCTCAGGTGTATATGAGAAAATTCTGCTAGTTGAAGAACATAATTACTCAATGAACAGCAAGAAACGTTCCGAGACAAGATGCACGGAATATATCTGTAATGTTGTCTTATAGTTGTTATTTAAACATTGTAATCGCATTTAGAGCTCATTATTATCGTAATGTGTGGTTTGAATTTTAAACCAGTAACCACAATACAACATGTCTATTGTTATTTGTTACCTTTTAACAGTACCATAACGTTCTAACGAAACATGGAGCATTTATTCAACTTACACAACGCTTTTGTAACATTTTTCTTATGTTCCCTGCTACATGGGCTCTTCCTGTTTCCCAAGACGAGAAACTCCTAAACAATACGCGTCTTTCATGAGACGAAGAGGTCAATAATGCAGGGCACTTTTGCTGTCGTCAGCTGTCGTGCTCAGTGTTCTATGGAGGCACGCAAGGGCTAGTGCTCTGAAAGCGAAAGTACATCGCTGCTGATGGGAATCAAGTAAAATAAAAGGTGCAGTCAAAACTTTCATTTTAAAGCATCGTCTTTCGATTCAGTCTCTTAAATAAGGGTGACAACACAAGAAGCAAAACTTACAAGAAGCCACTGGCAAATTCATGCCACATTAAGAAAAGTGTCAATGAAGCAAATCCCGGCGATCTATAGTGACCCGCCGCGGTGGCTCAGTGGTTATAGCGTTCGGCTGCTGAGTTCAAGGACTCGGGATCGATTCCCCGCTGCAGTGGCCACATTTCGATAGAGGCAAAGCCCGAAAGGCGCCCGCAAGTTAAATAATCCTCAGGTAGTCGAAGTTAATCCGAAGCTCCCCGCTCTACGGCATGTCTAAGAGCTTCATGTGCAGCTTCGGGACATTAAAAGCCACATAAAAAACCAACAGTTAGCTAAACCTCGTTATAACGAAACGGTTTATGAAAAAGTGGATACAACGAAGGAATGGCAATTCCCCTCGGAAGCTCGGTCAACACGGGCTATAAATAAGCTACGGCTATAACGAAGTTATTCTCCGAGTCCCTTCAACTTCGTTATAACGAGGTTCAACTTGGTCGCAAATAATGCTACGTATGTGAGTTTTCAGGTACAAACCTCACCTATTAAAAAAATGCGCTAAGTCTTCTAGTTCAGAAGCCGCGAACAAGCAGCATTCTCGCGCTAACAAGCAGCACACGGGCATCCATGCATTCACAGGGAACCACTCACTTCAGCCGCCATTGACGGTGGGAGCATCCCCCCTGACAGGGGTAAACATATAACACTTACGCGGCACAAGGACAACCACGCAGACAGCACAGGAACACATATCGAACCACCTTTTCAGGCTGCTAGTTGTTAGAAACAGGTTACGTCCCAGAAGGACACTTCGGGATCTACGGAGCCTCCCCCAGGACTGCACCCCATAAACAAACCGGCCGCCAGGTCGGGGTGTGCCTGTACCCATCCGGTGAGTATCCGTCGGTGGTTTTCAAACCTGCCACCTCCCGCAGGCGAGGCGGACGACCAAACCACTAGACCACTGCTAGGCCCAGAGTTGCTAAATAAGGCACTTCATCTCTCTGTTTTTCTTACTCTTAAAGCCATTTAATTTTTTTTTTTGAAATCATCCTTCTGGGCACTGTAATATGTTAACAAATACAAACAGACAAATATAAAACAAGTGGACGCTTTCAAAACATGTAATCAGCATTTGGTTTAATACTTTTTTTAGACGTTTAGAGCGGGGGCTAATTTCAAAATCTAATGTTTGAAAGCTAATTAAATGAATCTCTTAACCTATCACCACGAGCGCCGCTCCGTCACGGTTGAAGACAACACACCAACGACTCGCCAACAGCTCCCAAGAGGCCATAGGGGGGAGACGGACAAAAAAAAAGCTTTTAATCAAAATATAACCATTAACTGCAGCTCAGGCCCCAACATTGTCCACAGCTCCAATCTTAACAAGGCAGAGTCCTGCGAGCAGTTCTTGAGCGACGCACAGAGACGTGAAACTCACAATTGGCCAATTTTCAAAACTGCTCAGGCGCATAATAAGTTTTCCGAGTCAATTCTTTGTTCTCGCCTTCCATCGTGTGGCCACACTGCCCACACTCCCGCACGAGCAGTCCGCGTATCTGATCACGCAAGGCCCGCGCAACTCAATAGGCCGGAGTGAACTGCTATATACTTTCGGCAAACACAAGTACTCGAAATTAAGGCCAGCTCCACTTTCGAGGTTTTATCGCAAAACGCTATAACCGCTTTATTTGTCGTACATTTGCCTCGTGCTTGAGGCTAATTAAAGGGACTTTCAGGCTGGTCTGAAAATCGAACTGCGGTGCGCTAAAATGTCCGTGCAAGAAGGCACGGCGTTATGTCAGCTACCGCAAACAAGTGAATTCAACGGACCACAAGAGTTCTTAAAAACAGCTCCATTAATCTTTGTTTTTTGTTCTTTTGTTTCCTGTAATCAAACGGTGAGTAGATATGTGTTTCCATCATTTTAATCGTCCGGTGTTTGCGTATGGTGTTAAGAAAATTATGCGTGTCCGGTTTGGCTGCGGACATAAAGCTTATTGATAACCTTCCCTCCCGTTTATTTAATATTGTCTACGATCGCTGGGGAAATAAGAGGAAACGTAAAAAATGCAGTCGGAATCGTGGAATGGCGAAGTAATTAATTATGTTGGCCACATAAAAAAAAAAACACGGGAATGGACAACTCAAAAACGGCAGCGCGCAACTTGAGCGGCATCCTTAATTTCATTTTACTAACGGGAGAGAGATTCATTACTTTTTATCCAACTTCAGTAATTCCAACGCCTAGTTAATCAGAGGGCGAAACTGATAATAGGTATAGTGGAGAGGATATGGGGAGAATGCTTGTCTGAACAGACACACGTCTCTGTGAGTGAGTGAGTGAGTGAGTGAGTGAGTGAGTGAGTGAGTGAGTGAGTGAGTGAGTGAGTGAGTGAGTGAGTGAGTGAGTGAGTGAGTGAGTGAGTGAGTGAGTGAGTGAGTGAGTGAGTGAGTGAGTGAGTGAGTGAGTGAGTGAGTGAGTGAGTGAGTGAGTGAGTGAGTGAGTGAGTGAGTGAGTGAGTGAGTGAGTGAGTGAGAGTGTACAGCAAGTAGCAAGGTGTCAACAGGCTCTATTCGGACGTGCAAACAAAACAAAAAGAAACGTGTACCCTTGGCGACGTAGCAGACCTGCTCCACCACCTTGACAGGCGAGCAGAGCCAGTCAAGTATGTCGGGCATCATCTCCAAGCAGTCGCTGTACGCGTCCATCAGCGGCTTGCGGCACTTCTCGTACGGCTCCCCCATGCGACGGTTGCACACGTTCACCAAGTTGTGCAGCCACCGGATGGCGCGACGGATGGCCGCGACTGCAATCGCGGTGACACGCGCCATTGGTCAGAAAAACGGTAAAAGAAGTTCACAGGATTTTGTACAGGCTGAAACTTAAGTGCTTAGCACAGTGAGCTCTCCTCATGAACAAACAACAATCAGGTAGGCATTTCACAAATGCCATTTGCCATCAAGCCCGAATTAAAGTGGATCCGAGGGGGCGTCGGGCAGCACCGCACTAAAGCGAGCCGATTACTCTGAGATAAACCGAAATCCAGACACTTTTTGTGAATAAATGAGCTATCCGTGCTCAACATCCCACGCTGAATATGCTGCTAATCTAGCACCAGATTGTGTTGGTACGACTGCGTGAGAAAGGAGTTGGCCATTGTATGTGGCTAAGGTAGTACGTGTTGTGATGTCCCTGCATGCGTGAAATGTGTCCGGAAGTATTTCATCACTTGCTCAAGCTCTTGGGGTGTGCAGTCGCCGTGTGAATGAATATATCCTATGCTACAGACAGTAGCTCAATACTGCAATATTTTGCAGCATTGGACTAATATATCTGTCTCATCCAGGCCCCCAAAAAGGGCGAGAACTGTGGGATTATTTTAC
Source organism: Amblyomma americanum (assembly GCF_052857255.1). NCBI lineage: Eukaryota > Metazoa > Arthropoda > Arachnida > Ixodida > Ixodidae > Amblyomma > Amblyomma americanum. Next base: position 54,169,267 of record NC_135502.1, read on the forward strand.
TGGCTATACTTCAACTCTGCGCCTGGCTTAGATAATCTTCATTTTAAAGCCATTGTTAAAAATACTCAAGCCAAGACTATTGCTATTAATCCCGGTAGAGTAGCTAGCACACCTAAATGTTCTACGCTTGCGTACCGGTGAGGATAAGGGTTTCCCTTGCGTCGAGAAATTTGCAGCGGTACACGGTGCAGAACGAGGCACGGTGCACGATACGGAAGCAAACCAGGTGGGCTGTATATTTTCGACAAAGGTAGAACGTGTCTTGAATAAAAGGGATGAGCAAGAACGGAACTCCATAGACGGTGCCCAACCTCAGTGCATTGCGCATGCGTCAGTCGTGACCACATGAAGGTTCGAAATAGGTACCGGACCTGCTCGAAAGGGAAGGAAATAGTTCCCCAGAAATATAATTGCAAACCATTTTCGCTATTCAGCAATAAAGCAAAACTTATCGGATGAAAATGGGAGGCCGTCGAGCGCAAACACTAATATTTATTTTATTTATTTACATTACCCCTCAGGGCCAGTGGCATTACATAAGTTTAGCTTCACCCAACAGCGATGCCGGCGTAACTAACAAAACGCGTAATTTTTTTTTACCCGCAGAGGTTGCACTGTGTTTAGCACAAAAATCCTAATAACCTCGCACCTAACTAGAAATAATAACTGTCACAGTGAGGATCGTCCCAGTATAGCATTAAATCAGAATCATCGCTACTGGTATATCACACTCGGCATGCAATACTTTGCTCAGGCGCTAACCAGGACTTCGCCACAACTGTTCTCTCCACAAAATAAAAAATCGGCACCGCATTGCTACCGGAAGCCCTCATTAAAAATTAAAGCTCGGAGGAGGCTTCCATTCAATAGCTCACGCATTCTTGACCAGTAAGGGAAGAACAGTAACAAAAAAAAACCAGTTTGCGGACTGCCTTGATCTGACAAAGTCACTGTCCCAGGGATTACACAGAGAAGCATTTAAAATTTACCGAATACAAGCAAACTCTACCGAACGCCACGGCGACAGTAAGCAAAGAGGATAAACGGGTGTACAGCGCCCGAAAGTCGTTCGGTAAACAGCACGAGGCCTGTAAGCTGCGCATAAGCCTGAGCTTAAAAGAGCTCGAAGTGCGGATGTGCCGGCCAGGCTCAGCGACGGGTCAAACAGTTCGGGCATTCACAACAAACACCAACTGTTGAAGAGCTTCGAAACTGCAGGCGAACAGTCGCAACTCAACCGCCACGATGCAGTTCGCGCGCCAAGCCTGCGGGAGCAGCGGGAACAGCCGTAATACGACTACGCAGATCTATGGGCGTTTAGCCTGTTTTATCTTAACGTAACCTAACCTAACTTATCCACGGACCACTGACACTTAAAAAGACCCCTACGGTGATGTTCTCGGCGGCTTTAACCATGCAATGCCCAAGCAACGAACAAATGTGGAATAAAAGCTCTCAACTTCCGGCGTTTCTTCAAAACTTGTTCTTTATTGCATAAAGATTTTAGACTGGCAGATTTATTGAGAGGAACATCGTAACTCTGTTAATACTGTTAGTGTACTAGGGTCAAAGATTTCTGAACGTCTAAAAACAATAACACTGCGCACATAGTCACAAGAAAATGCAATAAATCACTAACAGAATTCAAATTCATTGCCTGAACTTAACAGCTTAACACCCGTTGAAATTTTCGTTTCCTTTAGCGGGAAGGTTGGCTTTTGCAGTGTGTGATCATACAGCATGCCCTCTGCATCGCATGAAGGTGACACTTAGACTTTGCTTAGAGAAAAAAAAAGGGGGCATACCTGTGAGCATTATTATTTTAAGGGCTAAAAATAGAATAATAGGCGTTATTGGAGTATATATCGTGCGTGATGTACAGGGCAGCATAAATGGTTCAGCGCTAAAAACGCGACTGCCGGCAACGACCCATGACGACAAAAAAAAAAAAACACCGTCGTTATCGGGTTCTGTTTTTTTCCGACCGGCGGCAGAAAAGTGACCGCGGCAGCGTGATTCTCGTGAAAGTGCTACTTTAACGAAGCACGTGTAAATACTGCGGCCGTCAATGTCGAGACCTAAGTCTATTTATTGATAGAACACTCTTTATTAAGCGGTGCTCTTCGTGCAATTACTAATGGGCTGTAACGAAGTCCGTATAATAATCCGGCTGTCCACGTCGAGACCATAGTTCATCTTTTAATAGACCACTGTTTATCAAGGATTGAATTTCATAATGAGTGCGAAACGAGACGATAACAGGGGTATTCATAGCGTACTGAATGCTTCCCTTTTTGGCTTCATGTCCTGACTGCTGGCGTCTGGGGCCAAGTTCGGACCAATGACTCGCCCACAGCGACCATGTGACTTTGCTGCGCAGTTGCCTCTTTCCTTCTCCCTCTCTCCCTGCCTCCCTTCCCCTTTTCTCTCTCTCTCTCTCTCTCTTCTGTTTCTATTTTCATACCAACTGCATTCTCTCGATTCTTTCCCTTTCCATTTTGCGGACCTGTATTTTGCACTTCGGTCATGTCCGAAGCATTTAAATGTTAATTTCCCTCCAGGGCTAAGCCCTGTGACGTCAGAAGACACTCCGAAAGAAAATAACATTACGCCGCAGGCAAAAGAATCGCAGGATTAAGTTCGCGGTCACTGAGCGATGTTCTATGTTTGGTAAGGTTTGCAGTAAGAAGTAGACTCACACTTCGTAAGAACCACTTGTCGGTTTCGATAAGAGACAAATTTTAAAAACAACTGTCTTGGGGCTAAGCTTTCGAAATTAGGTTCAGTGATTGCGCTCAACAAGCACGCAATAATTGCGAACACCGTTGATTAGGGCGCGTCGTAATTATTCAGTGGCTATGGCATTCGGCTGCAGAGCACATGGTCGTGAATTCGATTCCGGCAGCATTCCGATGACGACGAGACGCGAAAACGACCGTGCACCCTGATTCTCGTAGGCGTTAAGCAACGCTGTGCGGTCCAGATTAACCCGTGTTACGTTTCGCCTACGACGCGCGGTATAGCCGGCGCGGATGCAACGGACGCCGGGGCTTCGTTCAAAGTGGCGGTCATTTTGGCCCGTTCAGCGCTGCCGCAACGCCTCCCGCCAAGCGCGTCCAGGCAGGTTTCAATGCCACGTGTCTTCGTGTGTGCGTGTGTGTGTGTGTGTGTGTGTGTGCATGTTGGTGCCCACGCTTGTCAAAGCGCGGCAGCCGGGGAGAGGAGCTCCCCAACTGGGAGGCGAGGAGGTCTGACCGGCGCCGGCCCGGCGGACGCGTCACGTCACGTCTCAACATGTCCGTGCGTCGCCGTCTCGTGCACCTCATCCCGAGCCGTTCCTTCTTGCCCTCGACTCCGAGGGTATAAAGGCAGCAGCCCCGGACGCCAAAGACAAGCTTCGATTTCTTCCGTCGAGTAACGTGGTCGCCCTGACCGGCTGCTCTTTTGCGATGCTAGAATAAACAAGTTGTTCTGTTGGCAGTCGACTCATCCTTTGCCAGGACCTTCGGATGTTTCCAGCTGTGCCCCAGGCCGCCAGGCCAACGCTACCCTTGGGGCTTGCGACCCATTTGCAACAACTGGTTGCCAGCGGTGAGATCGCGACAACGGAGGCCAGCAGCGAAGATATGCGACCGACTGTATGCTGAGCAGCACAACGACCATCCGGGAGCAGTGCAACGAGCCCTGTGTGATGACTGGTTGCCTGCAGCGGAACGACTGCGCTGAATTCTTGGCTGCGAGGTTTGGTGAGTGCGGGACTTTCTTCTTCTGAGTTTTGCCAGGCTTTTGTTAGTGTCAGAAACAGAGCTGGTAATTGTGGTTGTCGTTGCTGCCGGGTTAGTTTGCGGCAAGACAATAGTAGGCAGTAGAGAAAGCAGCATTCGGAGCAGCCATGGATTTGAAGTCTTTGTGCAAACCGAAATTGCTGGAGCTTGCAAGAGAGTTGGGTCTGGATGTCTCAGACAAACTCAGAAAACCAGAACTCCTAAGGGCTATTTTTTTTTTTTTTATTCGAGAAGTGTGCCATGAGGCATAAGTTGAAAAGGAAAGGGGGGAAGGAATGCACGGGATTGAAAGTTAAAAGAAGGAGTGAAGAACCGTTGCGCTGAGGTAGTCGCAGAGGTTGTTAATGAAACGGTTGTCCATTGTCCACTTCACGAAGTCACTTTCGCGGTTCCACCGCAGGCCAACCTCCCTGAGGAGCCGTTTTCTGATAGCAGCCGTCGCTGGGCACGTCCACAACAAGTGCCGCACATCACATATGTCCGGTGCAGCGCCACAGTGAGGGCACCTGTCAGGTAGTGGCAGATCTTTGGCACGCCACCGTTGACGGACAGATGGTGTCAGAGCCGCCCCTGCCCGAATCCGGCGCACGGATACCTCCTCCTGCCGAGTAAGACTACGGGGGAGAGGGTGCGAACACGGAGGAATTAGAGCGCGTGTTCGCTGGCGCAGAACTTCGGAATCGGAAACGTGGGACAGAAACGGATCTGGGGGAAGAGGGGAAGGTGGCGGATCGTCTAATGTATGAAGATGAGTCATAGCATCCGCTTGAATGTTATGTGGATCCTGGGCATGGCCGCGAATCCAGTGTATGCGCACAGGACATGGATACTTTGCGCAGAGCACATGAATAGATTGTGAAATCTGGAACGTTCGTCGAACAGCCTTCAGCTGTTTAAGGGCGGCGAGGGAGTCGGTGTAAATGTGAACTGTATTGAATGTTGGAACGAGCGGAAGGGAAGCAATGGCATTGTAAATGGCTTGAAGTTCCAATGCCAGGGGAGTGCACGTATCCGCAGTATACGTCGCGCGAGAGTTGAGATGCGGATGAGATGGACTATACACAGCAGTAACTCCCCTCTCTGCAGAATGAGATGCATCCGTGTATAATATGCACCCTTCAGGCAGATACGCTGCTGATACCGACGGGGAAACAGTGGGGCGATTGTCAGTGAGCTGGCAATAGGACCACGGTGGAAGTGTCTTTAAACGATGAAGTTTGAGAGACTGTTTTCGAGCTCTATTTGCCACCCGTTGGTCGATGATCTCACTGAGTGTATTAAGTTGGGCGAACTCCTGTAGCACAGGTATGGGTGTTAAACGAGGCAGATATGTTATGACGCGCATAGCCTCACGATTGATAGCTTCAAGGGAGTCCCACTGTCTGCGGGTGAGACGTTGAAATTGAGCCTGATATACTATCCGTGGCTGAAGGATAGAGCGCACAAGCTGGCGGGCCGTATGAGCACGTGCGCCACCAGAGCGCATAGCTATGCGACGAATCAGACCTAGAGTAGCGTGAGCCGATTTACGGGTGGCTGTCAGCCACGGGGTGCCAGTCCCAGATGTATGGAGGAGAAGACCAAGAATACGAACAGTTTCTACCTGAGGAATCAGAGAATTATGTACCGTAAAATTTAAAGGGGGAGCTTTCCGTAAGGCGGCTTTATTTCCAATTCGAATGAAACATGATTTAGTAGGAGAGAGTGTTAGACCCAAAGGTGGGAGGCGAGATGTCAATACATCCAGCGCGTGTTGAAGGACCGACTGATGAATAGACGCATCTGGATGACAGCACCACAAGGTGATATCATCGGCATATGCAAGCACGCGGATAGAAGGGATGGTCTCTAGGGCTCGAACCAGAGGAATTAAAGCCACATTAAATAATGTGGGGGCGAGAACGGAGCCCTGCGGCACTCCTCTATTGGAAGTGAAATTACCAAAGGGCTTTCCGTGGACACGCACGCTGAAGGTTCGATTTGCTAAAAAGGCGTGAATGGAGAGGAGGAACCGGTGAGGGAGACCAAGAGTTTGAAGGGAGGCAAGAATGGCAGAGTGAAGGATGTTATCATATGCCTTTGTTATGTCTGTAGCGATTACGGTTCGTACAAGGCGACTCTGTGGAGAGTGGTCAAGCACGTCAGCAGCCAAAGTAGCAAGGCCGTCCTCCGTTCCAATATGTGGGCGGAAACCAATTTGGGAATCTGGGTAACAATCATGGGATTCCAGCCACCATGATAAGCGTGCGGCTAGAATGTTTTCATAAAGCTTGCAGATGGTAGGGGTAAGGGAAATTGGACGAAGGGCCGAGAGAGATACTGGAGGCTGACCTGACTTGGGGATTGGAACCACAATAGAATGCTTCCAGTCTCCCGGCATGACGCCAGAAAGCCACACTTCGTTAAAAGTATCAAGTAGGGTTTCCAGAGCCCTCCCTTCCAAGTTACGGAAAAAGGAGTTAGGTATGCCGTCGTGCCCGGGAGTAGTAGTAGTTTTTAAACGGTCAATGGAGGCCAGCAGCTCTGCCATGGTGAGGTCAGAAGTAATCCCATCGGGGGGCTCTGTTACCGATAAGTCAGGTGGAGACGTAGCGGTGCAGTCATGGTTTGGAAAAAATTGATGGGCCGCTTGTTGTGCAAATGTGTCCTCATCCACATTTAGCGCGAGGCGAATGCTCTCTGTGTAATCTGCAACCTGAGAAGGGCGCTCCATGGCGTGAAACACTCTCCAAAGATGTCGATTGCCCTGCGTAGAGGACAGGCGGGCACACCATGCAGCCCAGCGTTGCCTGCCTAGCCGCTTTGCATAGCGCCGCGCCCGTGCGGTAGCGCGGTGAAGAGTAGGAAGAGCCGAAGGGTCATCGGGGTGACGAGTAGCGTAAAGATCCGCCTGGCGACGAAGAGCCCACAGATTCAAGAGATGTATGTCCGGGTTTGGGTCATCTTCATTTACAGTAGTGGTAATAGTGTGAGTAGCGAGAACATCAGATAGAGTAGACAATGCTGAAGAGGGGTTGAATGTAGATAAATGATTGTCTGCGCGTACAGAATCCCATGATGTTATTCGTACAGTGCGGCGTATTTTCCGTAGACGCGTAGGCGTGAGGGAGATAAAAATAGGGCTGTGATCGCTACCCCAAGTATCAGAATCAACAGCCCAACGAGGGTTACCGGGGCCTAACCACCAAGTCAAATCAGGTGAATACGGGCCACCTCGTGGGCGGGTAGAAGTATTCGGGTGGTTTAAAAGTTGAAAGGAATGATCCGAAAAGCTCCCTTGGATGTGTGAACCCCTTGAGGAATCCGATGGGTAACCCCACGCAGTGTGTGCGCCGTTGAAGTCACCGCCAACTAGAATAGGGATACCCGAGTTGGTAGAACGTAGAAAACGAACCCATCCCAGATTGGGAGATGCGGAGCCAGGACGACTATAAAAAGAAACTAGAATAAGGGGTGTGCGTGCAGGTTTTACGAGAAGGGCGACAACCTCTTGACGTGTGTTGCACCACCGTGAAAGGTCGAGCGGTGTGTGCGGAACTGAACTGTGAATATAAATTGCAGATTTACCTGGGCTGAGGGAGGAGGCGGTGCAACGGCGATCAGGGACAGATGGTGAATGGTATGCGCAGAAACCTGAAAGGCGTGGGAGTGCATTATGCTCTTGCAGTAGGAACGCCCATGCCCTCAGCTTTCCGTCGCGAAGGCGGATGTTCACTTCAGAGGCCTTATTAGCGAAACCTCGACAGTTCCACTGCACCACCACCGATGATGATGCGCTATCCATGACGAGGCCGAAGAGCTTCCACGATGAGGGATGTCACCTGCTTCATCAGCGCTAATATCTTGTCCACTGTCGGGGTAGTCACGGCTAACAGGTGGTCGGCACCTGATTGTGGGCCAGTGCTTACCCTAGGTGATTCCTCTGATGATTGCTCCCGAGTTATGAGAATTCTTCGAGAGGATTGAGAACGACGCTGTTCCCGGCGCTGGGTGAGTTCGTCTAGTCGGCGGCGAGCCTCCGCGATTGCATTGTCTAAAGCTGTGTCTTCATCTGTAGTATCCACATGTGATGGATGCACTGGACGTTTGGGCGTACCATTTGATCCGGGAAGGTGAGCCGCTTGTGCATATGTACGCTGGCGAGGAGACATATGGTGAGCAGCAGGCTCAGATAAAGGAAGTTCAGGGAAGTCGTTGTCGTCACATGCGAGAGCTGCAAAGCGATTACTTGTAGGGACATCCATTTTTGCAGGCGACTTGTGAAACTTCTTCGCTTGCTTCTTCTTTGGACAAGCGGGGGAGCGAATGTCATGGTCCGGCGATTTGCAGAGGGCACAATGAGCTGTTGGTTCATTCATGTCGGCCACAGCTGCTGGATTAGGGCAGGTATTTTGCATATGACCTTCTTTGTGGCAGTGATAGCAAAAAATACGACGAGGTCGGAAGGGCTGTGGTTTGACGATCGCACCGTAGTAGGTAAGGTACTTCGGGAGAGTCAACGGGCCTTGCAGGATGAGCAGGTATGAGCCCCGGCGACCCATAGGCCGTGCTTGCAGTACAACATGAGTTGAGCAGCGAATATTTGCGCGCACCTCCTCGGGAGGGCTCGTGCTGTCGACATGATAAACCATGCAGCGGAGTGTGTCAGGACCAGATGCAAAATATATTTGCACCGGGACATGCTTGCTGTCATCCAGGGGGATCCGCGTAACTGCGCAAAGTTGGAGGCTGAGGATGACGAGCTGTCGGAATGCCTTGAGACCATTGAGGAGAGGGCAAAAAGACAGGAGCGCGAACGTAAAGAGCAAAAAGAGAGACAAGCGCGAACGTAAAGAGCAAAAAGAGAAAGACGAGCGCGAACGTAAAGAGCAAAAAGAGAAAGACGAGCGCGAACGTAAAGAACAAAAAGATAAAGAGAAAGAAGAGCGCGACCGTCAACACGCTTTGGAAATGAAGCGTCTCGAGGTAGAGATGGAACGCGCTCGTCATGGAAGTCAGGCACACGGTGCAGGAGAACGAGTATCGTTCAAAATGACTGACCTGATGCGGCCGTTTAAGCTTGGAGAGGACATTGGTTTGTTCCTGGTTAACTTTGAGCGAACGTGCGAGAAGCAGGGGTTCTCTCGGGAAACGTGGCCACAGCGCTTGCTCACTTTGTTACCCGGCGAGGCGGCCGACGTAGTCGCTCGCTTGAAGAGAGAGGAGGCAGAGGATTTCGACCAAGTGGAATCGAGTCTGCTAAAAAAGTACAGGCTGTCAGGGGAGGCGTTCCGTCGGAAGTTTCGGGAAAATGAAAAAGGCAGAAGTGAGTCATATACAGAGTTTGCCTACAGGCTTATGTCAAACATGCAGAAGTGGTTCAAAGAAGAGAAAGCGTTTGGTGACCACGAGAAAATTCTGCAGTGTTTCGGGCTGGAACAGTTTTATAGTCGGTTACCTGAGAACGTGCGGTACTGGGTCTTGGATAGGCCAGACGTTAGTACAGTGGCTAAAGCCGCCGAGCTAGCCGAGGAGTTTGTGACGCGTCGGGCTCGCGGAGATAAGGACGGTCGAAAGGGTGAATTTGGCTCCAAGTCTGAGAGGCCGAAGTTCACACCCATGAGAGCAAGGGGGGACACGCGTAGTGCGGATGCGAGTGAAAGCAGTCCGACCGAACGTAAGGAGACGGCGGCAGCCGAAGCCGAACGCAGAAAGCGGTGCGAGACGAGGCAAGCGCGCGTGTGTTATACGTGCCAGAAGCCGGGTCACATTTCGGCGCAGTGTCCAGAAACAAAAACAAAAGTCGTGTTTTTGTCATTATGCAGCACTGACGAGAACATGAAGCTTCTCGAGCCTTACATGCGAGACTTCCTCGTGAACGGGAAAGAGTGCCGAGTGCTTCGTGATTCCGCAGCTACAATGGATGTAGTTCACCCCTCTTACGTAGAACCCGATATGTTCACGGGCGAGTGCGCATGGATCAAGCAAGCCGTGGAAGCTCATAGCGTGTGTCTGCCCGTAGCAAAAGTGCTTATTGAAGGACCTTTCGGAGCACTTGAGACGGAGGCCGCAGTGTCATCTATGCTGCCCCCCCCCCCCCCCCCCCCAGTACCCGTACCTATTTTCGAACAGGTCCGATCACATCCTGCGCGAGAAGGGGCTTTTGTTTGGTGAGGCTAGCGTTCAGGCCTTAACCAGATCGAGAGTTCGGGAGCTCGCTGCAAAGGCAGTAGTTGCGGGGCCGACGTTGTCGAACAATGAGAAAGGGTCGGAGGCGCAGCAAGCTGATATTCAGAGCACGTCCAAACTGAATAAAATTGAGCCTGTAGCGTTGAAGGCACCAGGTACTGGAGAGGAAATTCCCGACACGGGAAAGTTAGAAGAGCTATCTGCAGATTTGCTCATCGCGCCTACGTCAGATGGACTTAATAGGTTGCTAAAAGTCAGCCGGTCGGCTTTGATAGCCGAGCAAAAAAGGATGGCAGCCTAGAAAACATGCGCTGCAATGTCAAGGAAGGTACCGCCAAGAAAAATGCTCGTTTTGCGGAAAGAGGTGGGGTCCTGTACCGGAAGTATCTAGACCGCAGGGGAGTGGAGTTCGATCAGCTGATCGTGCCTCAGTGCTACCGTCAGGATCTGTTGCGCTTGTCGCATGGGGGTTCGTGGTCCGGACACCTAGGAGTTAAGAAGACTAAGGACCGTCTCTTGCAAGAGTACTATTGGCCAGGGTGTTTTCGTGACGCAGAACACTTTGTGAGGACATGTGACACCTGTCAGCGGGTTGGCAAACCAGGGGACAAATCGAGGGCGCCGTTGAAGTTGGTACCTATCATTACGGAGCCTTTTAGACGGCTCGTTATGGATACAGTGGGACCTCTGCCGGTAACAGCCACGGGGTACAGACACATTTTGACTGTGATCTGTCCAGCGACAAAGTTCCCTGAAGCAGTGCCGCTTAAAGGACTCAGCTCAGTTGAGATAGTCAATGCACTACTGTTCATATTTGCGCGAGTTGGTTTTCCTGCGGAAATCCAGTCAGATCAGGGCACAGTGTTTACTAGCGCTTTGACGACAGCCTTTCTCGAAAGGTTTGGGGTAAAACTGTTACACAGCTCAGTGTACCACCCACAGTCGAATTCCGTTGAGAAGCTCCACTCCGTCATGAAGCGCGTGTTGAGAGCATTGTGTTTTGAACAACAAAGTGATTGGGAGCTGTGTCTGCCTGGGGTGATGTTTGCATTAAGGACCGCGCCGCATGCGGCTACGGGGTTTTCGCCAGCTGAGCTGGTGTACGGTCGCTCGCTGCGGTCTCCGCTTCGCATGCTTCGAGATTCGTGGGAAGGCAGGGGCGACGACCCAGTCGTGGTCGAGTACGTGCTCAGGCTCCTCGAACGCTTAAGAAGGGCACAGGAGTTGTCTGGTGAAGCAATGGCAAAGGCCCAGCAGAGGGCCAAGGTTTATTATGATCGGACAGCCAGGGCCCGTCGTTTTGAGGTGGGCGATGAGGTAATGATATTGCGCACATCGCTAAAAAACAAACTCGACGTGCAGTGGGAGGGCCCAGCACGGATTGTTCAAAAACTGTCGGACGTTAACTAAGTGGTGAGTCTGCCAGGAAAACGGAAATCACAGCAAGTTTACCCCTGTAATCTGCTCAAACCCTATAGACAACGGGAAGCAGTGGTGTGTATGATGGTAAACGTTCCCGAAGAGCTTCCTGTCGAGCTTCCGGGACTAGGCTCAGTGACGAACAGGGAAGACACCGATCAGGTCATTAGCGACTTACTCAGTAAAGCACCGCTGTCGCCTGAGCAGAAAACCGAACTACACCAACTCTTACAAGAGTTTCAAGGTCAGTTCTCTGAGAGGCCTGGTGGGGCTTCTGTCCTTACTCATGAAATAGAACTTACCTCCCCAGAGCCAGTACGACCCAAGGCGTACCGTGTGTCACCCCGCCAGCGCGATATTATGGAGGCTGAGGTAAAGAAAATGCTACAGCTCGGTGTTATTGAGGCGGGTGAGAGTGATTATACCTCCCCTTTGATTTTAGTTGAGGTACCGGGCAAGGAACCTCGTCCTTGCGTCGACTACCGCAGGCTTAATTCCATCACTAAGGATCAAATTTATCCGATCCCTAACATCGAAGAGCGCCTTGCGAAAGTTAGTAGCGCTCAGTTTATTTCCACCCTAGATCTTGTCAGGGGTTATTGGCAGGTTCCACTTACAGAAGAGGCTAGTAGGTATGCGGCGTTCATTTCACCAATGGGAGCATTCCGTCCTAAAGTTTTGAGTTTTGGTTTGAAGAACGCGCCATACTGCTTTTCAAGCCTCATGGACAAAGTGTTGCGGGGACAGGAAGAATTCGCTTTACCGTATTTAGACGACGTAGCGATATTCTCCGCATCCTGGTCTGAGCATATGGCACACTTGCGGGCAGTGCTAACCCGCCTGCGCGAAGCGGGCTTGACAGTCAAGGCTCCCAAGTGCCAATTAGCACAGGCCGAGGTTGTCTACCTCGGTCACGTGATTGGACAGGGTCATCGCCGCCCCTCTGAAATAAAGGTGGCCGCTGTGCGAGACTTCCCGCAACCGCGCACGAAGACCGATATCCGGTCGTTCTTAGGTGTCGCCGGCTACTATCAGAGGTACATCCCCAGGTACTGCGATATCGCGGCTCCCCTGACGGATGCTCTAAGAAAAACAGAGCCCCAAACAGTCGTCTGGGACGAGACAAAGGAAAGAGCTTTTAGCGCCCTAAAGAGCGCCCTAACAAGCCAGCCTGTGCTACGATCGCCAGACTACACAAAAGGGTTCGTTGTTCAGTGCGATGCTAGTGAGCGAGGCATGGGCGTTGTACTGTGCCAACGGGAAAATGGAGAAGTGGAACACCCCGTCCTGTATGCTAGTCGTAAGCTGACCTGTCGTGAGCAGGCGTACAGCGCCACCGAGAAAGAGTGTGCGTGTCTCGTGTGGGCCATTCAGAAATTGTCATGCTACCTAGCCGGCTCGAGGTTTATCATTGAGACGGATCACTGCCCTCTCCAATGGCTGCAGACCATCTCTCCCAAAAATGGCCGCCTCCTGCGCTGGAGCCTCGCTTTGCAACAATATTCCTTTGAGGTGCGTTACAAAAAGGGGAGTCTCAACGGTAACGCCGATGCCTTAAGTCGAGGCCCCTAACGTAGGAATCCTCCTCAAAGTTGTTTGTTACTGATGTTTTCTTCCTGAGGCAGGATTTTTAACATATTGCATTTGTTTAGTGCTTCAAAGTGATGACGTGCTTTCTAGTGCAATTTTCCCATTTGTGGACGCGTTCTGAGTGCTGCTTGACTACTGTAAGGAACTAGGCAGTAGTATAAAAGGGGAAAGAGCCTGGAAGAGCTTAGTGAGGGTTGTGTCGTGCTTGCTGACTGAGCGGTTGCGTTTCGGAGTAGTTCTAACGCTTGCTGGGAACGAGAACAAAAATGGCAACTCTCCCGAAGTCACTTTGCAGTGCCCTGTGTGAACCTGAACCTGAGAACGAGGCCTTCTCTGTGCGCTGCGCTCAAGCAACGCCGAGGGACGACCGATTTCGATTACGAGCATCATCGAGCGACATCCCTCCGGACAGCGGATGCAGTCCCCTGACCATCGGGATCTCCTTCTCCCGGCGGGGCGGTCTGTTACGTTTCGCCTACGACGCGCGGTATAGCCGGCGCGGATGCAACGGACGCCGGGGCTTCGTTCAAAGTGGCAGTCATTTTGGCCCGTTCAGCGCTGCCGCAACGCCTCCCGCCAAGCGCATCCAGGCAGGTTTCAATGCCACGTGTCTTCGTGTGTGCGTGTGTGTGTGTGTGTGTGCATGTTGGTGCCCACGCTTGTCAAAGCGCGGCAGCCGGGGAGAGGAGCTCCCCAACTGGGAGGCGAGGAGGTCTGACCGGCGCCGGCCCGGCGGACGCGTCACGTCACGTCTCAACATGTCCGTGCGTCGCCGTCTCGTGCGCCTCATCCCGAGCCGTTCCTTCTTGCCCTCGACTCCGAGGGTATAAAGGCAGCTGCCCCGGACGCCAAAGACAGGCTTCGATTTCTTCCGTCGAGTAACGTGGTCGCCCTTACCGGCTGCTCTTTTGCGATGCTAGAATAAACAAGTTGTTCTGTTGGCAGTCGACTCATCCTTTGCCAGGACCTTCGGATGTTTCCAGCTGTGCCCCAGGCCGCCAGGCCAACGCTACCCTTGGGGCTTGCGACCCATTTGCAACACCCGGAACCGTCCACTACAGCGTTTCTGGTCGCCCACATTGTCCATGTAGCAGCATTTTATTGAGGCGAATGCGATAGATTGCAAGAAACGGTGCGATATCATTAAAGAAAAAAGAAACATAAAATACAAACGCTGCTCTGACTCTATCCGACAGGTTTCAGGATCTAGCTGGCAGAACAAAGCCTATGGAGAAGGAGTCAAGAACTGCGGACTGTGAATTTGTGCCCTCAGAACTAAACCCAAAGCCACTGCTGCTCGCAAGGTACCTTTGCTCAGAGCTGACGTGATACCATAAAATCAAACAAGTTTCCCGAGCATAAAAACTCAAAACCCAGCTTGCAAAAAAACTTCAATCAAACGTCATTACAATGGAGGGAACGCAACTTCACTAGTAGACGTTTCCCGCGGTACGCGCGGCACACCCTCATGACGTCACGTTTCATGAGAAAATGGAAAGGAAGAACGAGCGCCAGTGCTGGCGATGAAAGCGAGTGCCACTCACATATTTCGGTGAAGAGATCCTTGATCGACAAGAACGCTTTCTTCATGAGGGCCCCGAAATCCAGGAGCAGTTTTATGACCTTTTTAACCCGGTCATACACAGCTGCAGGATAAAAAAAAGAAGACAATGAAGTCTACACACCTTTTTATCTCGTCGCTAGTCACAGTTTAGAAATTGTGAGCTAACAACATGAATAGCTTGTGACAGTTCTTTAAGTCGAGAGGTCTTTAAGTACAAAGGTGCATGTCGCACAAGTTGACCAAGGTCATTGCACTCTGAACACAAATAGGCATGTAAGTGAGTGAATAGAGAGTAAACTGTCCTCTAGAGCACTCCCTTGTGCCCTAGAGGAAAGTTTACTCCCTTTTTACTTACTTTCTGTTTAGAGTGTACCAAGAATTAGGGACAAACGCTTCTAGTTCCAGTGGCTGCCAACACATTTCAAAATAGCGCATTGACATCATCTGTGATGTAAGAAAGAGAATTACCATGTGGCTTTCACTGAAGCATTACAGGCCGCTACGCTTAGAGGAACTTGCTGGACACTGTCCCGAATTCCTGTACTGATCACGGTTTAAGACAGTCATCTGTAACTGTTTTAGAAACAGGCGGCAAGTATTTTGTTTTGGGAATGTAAAGCACTGAAATCTGCGGAAGCGAACTTCGAATAAATTTAAAGTATCTTTTGACTTTGTTTACCGCCAATAATGCGGCGAGAGAACAAAATTAGCATTTCGCTAAACAAGACACATTTGAGTTCTTTAAACCTGGGTGTCCCCTGGTGTGCTATTCCCCGTGTGCTTCCTGACACCGGGTTGAAGTCAAACCGATGAGAGGCTTCACATTAATCTCATGGGACTAATGTTCTCTCCTTGTTGGGAAACATGTAGGCCGATGGTACACGTCAGGAAACACATACTTAAGTGGTTCTTTTAAACAGCGCAAAAGACGCAGACGCGGAAGGGACACACGGGACAGACACAGCGCTGACCGCACGACGAACAGGAGCGCGGGAAACACCGGGCTTGCACTCGGTCAAGACGTCAACACCTTGAGATATGTATCGTAATCTGTCTTCTTCTGGAACTTTGCTGTAAGCCTGTCTCACCAGCGACAGGAGCTCAGGTGCTGTCCTTTTCGGCTGAACAGCGATTTTTGGGCCGAGGCTAAGTACCTCGGTGACGTCCTTGGGGAGCTCCAGGTTTTCCGGGTTGTGAACCTGCCCACGTGGAGCATGATGCTTCGGTGGTAGGCGTATCCTTAAATGCACCAAAATTTGTTGCCAGAGGAATTCAGCTGTGAGGAATTCACTTAAGTGGAGGCAGACTTTAAGGCCTCCTTCAGGACATACAGTCTTGGAGAGGGGAGAAGAAAAACAGAAACACTAAAAACATAACAGCCGCATTCCGCATTTGCATTCAACGCGATAAGTGCTTCTGAGTGTGTTTATACTGTGTTTACAGGTGTGTTTATACTTTTTGCTTCAAAGCAAAGAGAAATTCAAAAATTTCTTGACACACCTAGTTCTTTCTTTGAAGACAGTGAGGACAGTGAGGCAATGATGCCTTAAGCAATACGAAACTGTCAAACACACACACACACACACACACACACACACACACACACACACACACACACATACACACACACACACACACACACACACGCACACGCGCACGCACACACACGCACACGCACACGCACACACACGCACGCACGCACGCACACAAATATAGTTACCAATGAGCTCACTCAGTTCCATAAACAAAGGTGCGGTTTACGGAACGGGCTTTTCATTTATTACAGCCGTTGAGTGCGTCGACTACTGTTGTGTGCGAAATTCGGTTTAGCCTAAACCCTGGTATGACGCGCGCTCTTCCACATCCTCACCCTTGAGCGGTGACGTGGCCACCTCAAGCATGCGGCGCGTCTCGTTGGCCACCTTCTCCTGGCCGCAGCTGAGGCCCCGCGACAGAACCTCCACGTTGGCCGCAAAGTTCTCCGCGGGACCCGTGAGCACCAAAAAGTAGATGTAGGCCATCAGCGCCAGCCGTCCTTCCCCTGCAGTGTCAACAGACAGTCTGGCGTGTCTCACATGTGGGGTGGTTACTTTTGCAACTTCAATTGCGTTACGTACACATTCACCGTCTAAGCGGGGATCGAAGACGAAGATTTGATGAGCGCGAGAGTAGCTCTCATCAGTGAAAGGGTTTTGCTCCACATCTGGTTACTCCCGTGTCGCTGACTACCAGACTACGGTGCTGACCCGTGCGTCGTGCACCCCGTAGAAAATGCGAGTGTAACAGTCGGATATAACTCAAGAAAGCAGTGGCAAACGCATTTCAAAAGAAGCCTTTAAACTAATGCATTCGGCCCATTTCCATGACGTCGCGGTAAACTGCCTTACACCTGCTATCATTTCATCGCAAATGCCTGGCAGGCACAAGACGACTTACAGCGGCATCTTGACAATAAGTCGACGCCGTTGGTTTGAAGGCCTCCTTTGAAGGGCATTCGCCACAGCGCTCTTGAGTTCTATCCGACTAAGCATGGAGTCTGCTAAATGTACCGTATATGGAGCAATCGGTGTGGTATAGTTCGTTGTGACTCGCCACGGTATAATACGTCGTAAACCTCTCGCGTTCACGTGCTAGCTGATGATAATATCATCCGGACCGTCCAAGAAATGGGCTCTCTCCCGAACGAACATTCAAAGTTCTGACATTCCGTGACACCTCCTATTTCCGGCGCGCAGCACAAGTCTTTGATATCGCCGCCAACGGAAGACAGGTGCTCACTGGAGAACAGCTGAGGCAAAGTGAGCAGTATGAGGCAGCGCACGGTGTCGGAGAAGGCCGCGCCCAGCATCAGGAAGGTCCCACACGTGAACACGACCAGGAATATGACGAAGTTGGTGGTCTGGTAGATCCTGACCAGCACAAGGTTTAGCAGCACAGTCAGCAGCGCCCCCATGCCGAAACCTAGGAAGCTTTTGAGCACTCTGTTCTCGAAGGTGTTCGGCTGCAGGGACTTTCTGCAAATGGGTACAACAAAGGTGTTGTTCCGTTCGGCGTTAATAAATGCGGCTTTAGGGTGGTGTATCCGCCTAATGGCCAATACTAAATCGCTACGACGAAGCACAATATCCAGGCGAAAGTGCGTCGTAATAAAATCTATTCAAAAATAGGTTTGTAACAAAAGGATTAGTATAATATTCCCCATGAAATACCTTCCGGGCAGACATTTAGTCAAAAAAATTATCGTCAAAAGGCACCATAATCTAATATGGACATATATAGATAGTTATTTATAGTTCTAAGGCATTTGTTCATGCTGTAGAGTTGAGTGAAATTATTTTCCAAGACCATCTCGCGTTCTAAAGTCCTCAAAACAGTGACGAGCTTCGAGATGTCTATGTCCAACCTTAATCCGGCTTTTGCCTTCAAGGAAATCATCCAGTATTACCAATTCGGCCACGCAATCTTTCCTAAGCCCTGCAGGGGCCTCACGAAGGCGGAGGAACACTTACTCCTTCGCCTTTATACTAAAACACTTCTGTGCCCGGCAGTAATCAAACATTTCGACCCTGCGTGCACAGGGGAGTGCCCGCACTGCAGGGAAAAGTCTTCGGACATTTACCACAAGGTGTGGGCATGCCAATCAAGTTCGCATCTTTCCCCTATCCCCAACCCTGCCCGGGAGGACTGGGAGACAGCCCTGCTCGGCTGCTCTGACCTGGCGAGCCAAAAGGCCCTGGTCGGGCGCGCCCGAGCAGCAGCTACCGCCAATGGGCTGCTGTAATGAGCAGCCCACCTAGCATTTGTAAGGAACGGACCCTTAAGGAGCGCTCCACTAGCTCCCTGTATATATTTTCAAAAAATAAAGTTTTTCAGTCAGTCAATGTCAATGGCCAAAGTTGTCCCTAAATCCAGCTCATCGCACAGTATAAAAGCGCTTAACCTGCCAAAACGTACGTCTCTCAAATCTTGGCCGACTTCGTGAACCATCTACTTTTACTCCCTAGATTTTTTTAGAAGCGGTAGGTGAGGGTAGCATGAACTAAGAATGTCGTGGTAAAAACACCTCGCGTGGATGTCAATGAGTACTTACTCCCTTTATTACAAAAGGAAAAAATGAAAAAAATTACAGGGGCACATAATGTGTGGTGGCAATGCGATAGCATTAGAAGCCTTTGCCGGAAGTGACATCACTTCCTTTGTGGTGACGTAGCTTCCCTCCAGCCAATAGGCGAATTTTATGGCCTATACGACGCGATTTCATCTTATCAGGCTTCGAATTAAGGAAATCGCACTAAAAATGTGCTCTGGCTGGGTCGTGCAGTTTATGCTTTTACGTAAGGCTCAGAACTTACCGGGCACTCATCGTGTGCTTGCTCTGAAATGCTCCGTGGTATGTCATTTAGGACATGCCATAGCTGTTACCAGGGGAAGGCAGGCACGATATGCGCTGCGAGATGCTGCCTCACTGGCACAACGGACCGCTAAAATGATACGAGAGCTAGACAGTGACTGTACTTATTTGCGTCTACCTACCTCATTAAGTATGGGCAGTACACCTCAGGCCGATGAGCGCACTCTGAAAGATGTCTGTTCAGCCGAAAGTGAACGACGCTAAACAATGCGCGCAGCCCTACAAGCTTAAAGGTACGTTTTCTCGGCGACCGCGGATCGGCGGGGGCAATTGTGCACAGCGACGGCGGCGCCACCCGCCGGTTGGCACTGCTGTCCGGTGTGTAGGCAACTAATAATAATAATAATTGGTTTTTTGGGAAAGGAAATGGCGCAGTATCTGTCTCATATATCGGCGGACACCTGAACCGCGCCGTAAGGGAAGGGATAAAGGAGGGAGTGAAAGAAGAAAGGAAGAAAGAGGTGCCGTAGTGGAGGGCTCCGGAATAATTTTGACCGCCTGGGGATCTTTAACGTGCACTGACATCGCACAGCACACGGGCGCCTTAGCGTTTTCCCTCCATAAAAACACAGCCGCCGCGGTCGGGTTCGAACCCGGGAACTCCGGATCAGTAGCCGAGCGCCCTAACCACTGAGCCACCGCGGCGGGGCTTTATAGGACATGCCATAGCTGTTACCAGGGGAAGGCAGGCACGATATGCGCTGCGAGATGCTGCCTCACTGGCACAACGGACCGCTAAAATGATACGAGAGCTAGACTGTGACTGTACTTATTTGCGTCTACCTACCTCATTAAGTATGGGCAGCACACCTCAGGCCGATGAGCGCACTCTGAGGGATGCCTGTTCAGCCGAAAGTGAACGACGCTAAACAATGCGCGCAGCCCTACAAGCTTAAAGGTACGTTTTCTCGGCGACCGCGGATCGGCGGGGGCAATTGTGCACAGCGACGGCGGCGCCACCCGCCGGTTGGCACTGCTGTCCGGTGTGTAGGCAACTAATAATAATAATAATTGGTTTTTTGGGAAAGGAAATGGCGCAGTATCTGTCTCATATATCGGCGGACACCTGAACCGCGCCGTAAGGGAAGGGATAAAGGAGGGAGTGAAAGAAGAAAGGAAGAAAGAGGTGCCGTAGTGGAGGGCTCCGGAATAATTTCGACCACCTGGGGATCTTTAACGTGCACTGCCATCGCACAGCACACGGGCGCCTTAGCGTTTTCCCTCCATAAAAACACAGCCGCCGCGGTCGGGTTCGAACCCGGGAACTCCGGATCAGTAGCCGAGCGCCCTAACCACTGAGCCACCGCGGCGGGGCTTTATAGGACATGCCATAGCTGTTACCAGGGGAAGGCAGGCACGATATGCGCTGCGAGATGCTGCCTCACTGGCACAACGGACCGCTAAAATGATACGAGAGCTAGACAGTGACTGTACTTATTTGCGTCTACCTACCTCATTAAGTATGGGCAGCACACCTCAGGCCGATGAGCGCACTCTGAGGGATGCCTGTTCAGCCGAAAGTGAACGACGCTAAACAATGCGCGCAGCCCTACAAGCTTAAAGGTACGTTTTCTCGGCGACCGCGGATCGGCGGGGGCAATTGTGCACAGCGACGGCGGCGCCACCCGCCGGTTGGCACTGCTGTCCGGTGTGTAGGCAACTAATAATAATAATAATTGGTTTTTTGGGAAAGGAAATGGCGCAGTATCTGTCTCATATATCGGCGGACACCTGAACCGCGCCGTAAGGGAAGGGATAAAGGAGGGAGTGAAAGAAGAAAGGAAGAAAGAGGTGCCGTAGTGGAGGGCTCCGGAATAATTTTGACCACCTGGGGATCTTTAACGTGCACTGACATCGCACAGCACACGGGCGCCTTAGCGTTTTCCCTCCATAAAAACACAGCCGCCGCGGTCGGGTTCGAACCCGGGAACTCCGGATCAGTAGCCGAGCGCCCTAACCACTGAGCCACCGCGGCGGGTTACGTAGGGAACGCCGATCCCCTTTTAGTGAAACGACCAATGCCTGCATGCTAAAGATCTGTACCTCTGCAATTATCATTCCGGCTCTACGATCGAGCGACAAAGACCATCAAGGTTTCCTTACGGTAAGAACTCCCATCCATTTCGCCATACTATGGGGCGAATGTCTGGAAGTGATACCGGTCATCGCACCTCCGCGACTGCGACTACTAAAAACCTTTCTCGGGTAAGTGCCACAAATACACTTTTTCGAGAGCGCACATTCTTTGACCCACATGGTCATAGGCGCAGGCCACTTGAATTGAACAGGCATAACTACAGCGGGCACATCTGTGGTGCGAATGTTATCCCGATGACTACATCGGGCGCCAACTACACAGAGTAAAACCGACATATGACAAGGCATCTAACTGGTCAGTGGCGAAATGCCCGCTGATTGGAGAGCAGGCGTGCTCACAGCAGACGTCCGCCGCCCTGGAAATCCCGTCTGTCCAGGCGGCCCCGATGGCAGCAGACGCAAAAGGAGGCGCACAGCACTCGGCTGACGAAGCGCTGCAGTCGGTAGAGGGGCGGGTACACGGGCTCCTGGCCGCAGCGGCGCCGCCACGAGTTGACCCGCTCCAGTTTGTAGCGTTCCAATGCGCGGCGCACGCTGTACATGTAGCGCTGCTGCTGCATCCAGAAGTGCAGCCGGCCCGTGAACAGCTTGCGCACCAGCAGCGAGCTCAGAGTCGTGGCCATGGCACCACGCTCTTGCTGACTCGTGTCCTACAGCTGGCGGAGAAAGGTGATCTTTTAAGGTCTGACTCATCACGTTTCTCGATTTCTTGGCGTCTGCTACCACCTCCCTTCGGCGTGAAATTTTCCAAGTCCGAGGAATTCAAGATGGCAGCCCCCACAGTCAATCGATATAGCAACCCAATTGGTGATTGACTGGTGACGTCACTAGTATATCGAATTGGTGATTGATTGGTGCGGTCGATATTTACAATTGGTGATTGATTGGTGACGTCTCTTACAACTCCAAGATGTCAAATTCGTATTTACATTGCTGTAGCTCACTTTAATCTCATTCATATCAAAGCTAGTAAACCAAACAGCTAATGCTCGTTACTTCAACGTCTTCCAGACGGTGGCGGCATCTTTTTTTCTCAGTGGCAATACTCTCAGCTTTAAACAGTCATAGAAATACCTAATTCATATCACTAAGTAAGCGCTCATGGCGCGTAGTACACGATTACCACATGATCAACAATGCAAGATGAATGCTCTAATTTTTAAGGCCTAACTAAAGTTTCACCTGGCGCAATCAAATTAGGCCTGTAACAAGTATTGTGCTGTTCATTGCCGTAAAAATGATTCGTAAAGAACAGTAATATATTCTAACCTCGTTATAACCAACCTGATTATAACGAAATAATGTATATAACGAAGGAATGACGATTCCCCTTGCAAGCTCGATCAACATAGGCTATAAAAAAGCTACGGATATATAACGAAGTAATCGCCGGGCCCCATCAGTTTCGTTATAGGGAGGTTAAACCGTATTTCTTGACGCCAAAAGTATTCAAAAAGGCGCGAAATTTCTCGCCATGTCTCGCTATTTCCAATGCGCAAGTGCTACGTTCATGAAGTGTACTCTCATTATAACTTATCTGGCCCATTATTCCGTGGTAACTGCGCCCGGCTTTCTTTTCTGCTCTAATTACCCCCGTTCTAACGCGGCACAATCATGCGTACACCTCGCCTCGACCTGACAGTTGGTGTACCGTTTGGCTAACGAACTTCAATCCTGACTCTTTTTATCCCAACAGTTTGTCTGCCCAGTACTGCTTCCGAGCTCCAATCACTGCCCTCCGGTCAGCATATATCAACGAGCGCCTTCCTTTAACAGGAGACGTGTAAAGAATGAGAAGGTGTTGTGTGTATGTGTGTGTGTGTGGGGGGGGGGGGGCGAAGGGGAGGAGGCAGACCTTTCTCTAATGTCTTGAGGCTTTAAACTGCATAAATTTAGAAAAAAAAATGATGGTCGATTTGCGTAGTTAAGCCAAATGCGAATTAGATGCGCTAGCACTTCGGTTCCGGTATTCAGATCCAGTGTTCACAGATATGGCCCTTGTTCGGATAGCGACAATGGGTTCATGTCCATATTGGTCATTCTCTCTTTTACATTCATAGATCGCTGCGGGTCCTCATGCCACTCCTGGCGTAGTGGTGCAGCGGTAAAGAGATGCGCCACTGCTCTTCTATGGCAGGTGTTGCAATCGGCGCGACTTGGTCTGCAATCTGGCACGGGGGACAGGTTGCTACGTATGTATGTGTATACATATAGCACACACACACCTGGGCAGAATGCCCACCACCCGGGAGCAGCCTGCTACAAAGCAGGCTTCAGAGAGACACACAATGGCCGAATGTGAGGAATGGCCAACTAAAAGTGACCGATGTGGCAAATTCAAGGCCGAGTTCCTCACTTGACGATCCAAAGACATGACAAGGACGGCGTTGTGAGACGTTCCGTGGGTGGGCAATGCGCGCTGAGCGCGGTCTATAGCGAACAAAGCGCCCCTCTGAACGGCACGTACGCTCAGTCGCCTTAGCTTTCAAGCCGGCTATAACCACAGCTGTCTCAGCAGCCTTCCCCTATGTCGAGCCGGCTTTAACTGGAAGCTCAGCTCCGCTGCCATGTATTAAGGGCACTCTGCAAAAAGAAAACAGTAGAGAATAGCTCATCACTGGACCGGCTCATCGTCTGAGCTCCACCCCTGAGCAGCGGTGAATAATAATAATTGGTTTTTTGGGGGAAATGAAATGGCGTAGTATCTGTCTCATATATCGTTGGACACCTGAACCGCGCCGTAAGGGAAGGGATAAGGGAGGGAGTGAAAGACGAAAGGAAGAAAGGGGTACCGTAGTGGAGGGCTCCGGAATAATTTGGACCACCTGGGGATCTTTAACGTGCACTGACATCACACAGCACACGGGCGCCTTAGCGTTTTTCCTCCATAAAAACGCAGCCTCCGCGGTCGGGTTCGCACCCGGGAACTCCGGATCAGTAGTCGAGCGCCCTAACCACTGAGCCACCGCGGCGGGTATGAGCAGCGGTGGCAAAAGGCAACGAGTCAAACTCTTTCGAGATGGCAGCGCCAAAACATGGTGCGGTGGACTACATCAAGAACAACTTTTCATGGACAATGAACACTGGACGAGGCTCCTCAAGGCGCATGCTTGCATCCGACTCACGGGTGCGCCAGCTCGTCGTGGATAACAGCTATTCGCACTTGCGCCGAGGCACACGCCCCTCCTTGCCACTGACCACATAGTAAATCAACATGCGACATAACGATAAATAACCCGCTCAGCCCCAATCACAGATCCGTGCCGGTCGTCTTCCATAGCCTGCAGGGACACCCGAATGACAGCTCTACGGCCAGCATGCTGCACAGCAGGACGTCATATGGGGCGCCATCCACACTATTTCGTGCGAACGGCCGAGCTCCGTGTCAGCGGAAAATAGGAAATAATAATAATAATTAATAGGAAAACTGAAAATTGGTTTTTGGGGAAAGGAAACGGCCCAGTATCTGTCTCACTTCTCGGCTGACACCTGAATCGCGCCGAAGGGGAAGGGATAGAGGAGGGACTAAGAGAAGAAAGGGAGAAAGAGGTGCCGTAGTGGAGGGCTCCGAGTGATTTCGACCAGCTGGGGATATTTAGCGTGCACTGACATAGCACAGCACGCGGGCGCCTCAGTGTTTCGCCTCCCTCGAAAAGCGGCCGCCGCGGTCGGGTTCGAATCAGCGTACTCCAGATCAGTATCCGAGCACCTTAACCACTGAGCCACCGCGGCGGGTGGAAACGACAAAGGTGATAATTGGTTTTTAGTGGTTTTTGGAGGAAAGGAAATGGAGCAGAAGAACTCTCTCTCACTGCTCGGTGGACACCTCAGCCGCGCTGTAAGGAAAATGAAGGGAGGAGGTAGTGAAATAAGACAGAGAAAAAGGTGCCGTAGTGGAGGGTACCGGAATAACTGAAAATTGGCTTTGAGAAAAGGCAGAGTAATAATAATAATAATAATAATTGGTTTTTGGAGGAAAGGAAATGGAGCAGAAGCTCTCTCTCTCACTGCTCGGTGGACACCTCAGCCGCGCTGTAAGGGAAATGAAGGGAGGAGGTAGTGAAATAAGACAGAGAAAAAGGTGCCGTAGTGGAGGGTTCCGGAATAACTGAAAATTGGCTTTGAGAAAAGGCAGAGTAATAATAATAATAATAATAATTGGTTTTTGGAGGAAAGGAAATGGAGCAGAAGCTCTCTCTCTCACTGCTCGGTGGACACCTCAGCCGCGCTGTAAGGGAAATGAAGGGAGGAGGTAGTGAAATAAGACAGAGAAAAAGGTGCCGTAGTGGAGGGTTCCGGAATAACTGAAAATTGGCTTTGAGAAAAGGCAGAGTAATAATAATAATAATTGGTTTTTGGGGAAAGGAAATGGCTCAGTATCTGTCTCATATATCTTTGGGCACCTGAACCGCGCCGTAAGGGAAGGGATAAAGGAGGGAGTGAAAGAAGAAAGGAAGAATAGGTGCCGTAGTGGAGGACTCCGGATAATTTCGACCACCTGGGGATCTTTAACGTGCACTGACATCGCACAGCACACGGGCGCCTTAGCGTTTTTCCTCCATAAAAACGCAGCCGCCGCGGTCGGGTTCGAACCCGGGAACTCCGGATCAGTAGTCGAGCGCCCTAACCACTGAGCCACCGCGGCGGGGACAAAGGCAGAGTAACTGTCTCACTTTCGGTGGACAACAATAATAATAATAATAATAATAATAATAATAATAATAATAATAATAATAATAATAATGGTTTTGGTGGAAAGGAAATGGCGCAGTATCTGTCTCGTATATCGTTGGACACCTGAACCGCGCCGTAAGGGAAGGGATCCGGAAGCCAACCGCCAACCGCGCTGAAAGGGATAGGATCAAGGAGGGAATAGAAGGAAGAGAAAGAGGTTCGTAGTGCAGGTATCCGGAATAATTTCGACCACCTGGGCATCTTTGATATCCACTCATATCGCACAGCACATGGCAGAAATTTTGGGAAAGGAAATGGCGCAGTATCTGTCTCACATAATAATAATAATAATAATAATAATAATAATAATAATAATTGGTTTGAAGGAAGGCAAATGGCGCAGCATCTGTCTCATACATCGTTGGACACCTGAACCGCGCCGTAAGGGAAGGGATAAAGGAGGGAGTGAAAGAAGAAAGGAAGAAAGAGGTGCAGTAGTGGAGGGCTCCGGAATTATTTCGACCAACTCCAACTGCACATCTCGGCCGACACCTGACCCGCGCCGTTAGGGGATGAATAAAGGAGGGGGTGAAAGAAGAAAGGAAGAAAGAGGTGCCGTAGTGGAGGGCTCCGGAATAATTTCTACCACCTAGAGATCTTTGCGCCTTTGCATTTCGCCTCCATCGAAACGCTGCCGCTGCGGTAGCTCAGTGGTTAGAGCTCTCGGCTGCTGAGATATGGTCAAGGAAATTGCGATATGGTCGAGAAAATTAATTTCGCTGAATTTCCGCCATGCTTCTTTCACTCCCTCCTTTATCCCTTCCTTTACGGCGCGGTTCAGGTGTCCAATGATATATGAGACAGATACAGCGCCATTTCCTTTCCCCCAAAACCAATTATATGTAATTTCCGCGGCGGCTGAACAGAACCTAGTGACAAGTAGCATTAGCGTCAGGCCTTTTATATATCCACTGGAAAGTTGTCTCTGGAGTTTGTTCTATCTCTCCTTACTAATGTGGCGCCGTGGAGCGGTCACTCCTGGCAAGTCTCTTAAAGCAAGAGGAACAATTGCTGGTGGTTAAGCTCTGGTTAACCCTGGCCGAAAACAAAAGCTGCATTTCCCTGGCTACGTTTGTGGTTGAGCGACTGGCGGTCTCCACGGCAGGCGTCGCATCGAACACACGTAGCGTTAGGCCGAACGCATCAAAGTGCACCGGCGTTTTATGCAGAACCCACTTTGATTCCCCGACAATGCTTTCCAACAGACGCTTTCTCGCTCCCCTCGGTCAATGTGTGTGACGTCATGGAGGGAGTAGGCAGCACACCTGGGATGCCTCCTTTCCTCTGCCGGTCTCCACGGCAGGCATCGCGTCGATCACACCTAGCGTTCCGCTGAACGCATCAAAGTGCACCAGCGTCTCTAATTGGTTTTATCTGTCTCATATATCGTTGGACACCTGAACCGCGCCGTAATGGAAGGGATAAAGGAGGGAGTGAAAGAAGAAAGGAAGAAAGAGGTGGGCCCCTGAATAATTTCGACCACGTGGAGATCTTTAACGTGCACTGCCATCGCACAGCACACGGGCACCTTAGCGTTTTGCCTCCATAAAAACGCAGCCGCCGCGGTCGGGTTCGAACCCGGGAACTCCGCATCCCGGCGTTTATGCAGAATCCACTTTCATGACCTGCGCAAGCGATGCCGGCAGACGCTTTCCCGCTTGACCGAAGGTCAAGGTCAAAGTAGAGAGATAGTTGGTGTAACAGCCGCTGGTGTCGCTGCTGTAGCTGACGTCATGTGCCGAACCTGACTACCACCAGTTATGCTCATGTTTCGACCTCTACATTCAAGGCGAAACTTGCGGCCGCGCTGACCTCTAGCTACATTCAAGGTAAAACTTGCGGCCCCGCTGACGGCTCGAAAAGCTGGCGTAGTGAAGCTTTTCGCTTCAAAAATATGAAAGGAAGGCAGATTTACCACTCTTGTCCGCTGCCACCACGGTGCCCTTCTTCCACCCGCGTCCTAAGCGTGCAATTCGTTTCGCCTCGTTAAAAGATGGAAGGCCGTCGTGCACTTAATGAACGACTTTCTCAGACAACATTCGTCATTTAACGTGAGCCGATATGCTTCAGATACTTGAGCGATACTCAAAGAGAACTCCTTAGATTCTTCTTCTTCACCCCAGGTACATGGCACATACCCACGCGGGGGGATTGGCCAAGGTGTAGTAGAATAAACAAAGGAGTTTCCATGGAAGATGACGACACAATTGTAGCACCAATCGTGAATGTTGAAAAATCAATGAATAAAAACAACAGAACAATATTGACAGTTAAATAACAGACAGCATTTTGGTGAAAAGAGAAGCGCTCGTAGAACTTTAAAAGAATTAGCACATCAACCTACCAGTTGCAAATGTGTAATCGTGGAGAAACCCACAAATAGAATCCAATGCAAATCCCTTGGCGTTCGCACCAAACGATAATAATACTGGCAAAGATAAAGGGAGCCCTAACTTGAATAGAGGGACCTCCAGGTAAAACTTTCTCTGAAGTGCGAAACTTGGGCAGTAGAGGAGAAAATGGACTAAAGATTCAACTTTCCCACATGCATAACATAGGTTCGTCGGTGTCAACCCACACCTGCATAGATATAAATTCAAACTTGGAATCCTCACCGCAACCGCGTCATTGTTACCTCAATAATAATAATAATAATAATAATACCTCACACAGCCTGGATTTACACGAACGGACGTTCCAATTATATGCTAAGTGCTGATAGCCAGTGGTATTTAGTAAGGGATCTCGTAACCTGGCTGATATATGTAGGAACCGCTGAAACCTGGAAATCGCCAGCAGGCTGAAATTCGGGACGAAATGTGTCACTGACCCGTCAAGAGCCGACCTTGCTAAGTAATCAGCCACCTCATTTGAATGAATACCTGCATGGCCAGGGACCCAGACAAAACGGACCACCTTCAAAGTGCATGGGACAAAAAATCGCAGGATACGACTCAAAAAATCTTGTGAAGTGTCAAGGGAGACTAAAACCGACAAACAATCCGCGAGAATAATAACATGAGACACATGGCATGGAATTTTGTGAAGGGCCATTCCAAGAGCCAAACATTCCGCAAAGAATATAGGAATATAATCTGGGATGCGGACAGAATAGCTCCATGCCAAATCCTGCGAAAAGACGCCAACTGCAGCTTTTTGGCAGCTGACGGAGGCATCGGTAGCAAGCACCGTATGATGGGGGTATTCCTCTATGTGATCCGAGACAATACCGTTTAAAATGTTTGCGGGCATGTGTTTCGCATGAGATGGGAAGATGTGGTCGAAATGGAATTCCACTGCTGCCGGCGTGTCATCAACCCACTGGAAAGAACTGAGATCAACACCAATCGGTGTTAAAAGGTTCTGCGTTTACATAATTTGTGGCATTTGATACCTTGGCCAATGATGAGAAAAAAATAAGGCCGGCTGAGACACAAAAATGGGAGTACTGACATCAGTCACTGGGTCCATCGACCTGAGGTAAGTTCGCACCGTGAGTATTTGAAAACGGGAAGTTAGATCAGGGATACGGGCTTCCAGATAAAGCAGTGCGTTTGAAACTGATTTTGGGAGACCAAGGCAGTCCCGCCGCGGTGGCTCAGTGGTTAGGGCGCTCGACTACTGATCCGGAGTTCCCGGGTTCGAACCCGACCGCGGCGGCTGCGTTTTTATAGAGGAAAAACGCTAAGGCGCCCGTGTGCTGTGCGATGTCAGTGCACGTTAAAGATCCCCAGGCGGTCGAAATTATTCCGGAGCCCTCCACTACGGCACCTCTCTCTTCCTTTCTTCTTTCACTCCCTCCTTTATCCCTTCCCTTACGGCGCGGTTCAGGTGTCCAACGATATGTGAGACAGATACTGCGCCATTTCCTTTCCCAAAAACCAATTATTATTATTATTATTAGATTAAGGCAGAGGCGGAGAGCGCGCCTTTCCAGTAAGATTAAGGGTTGAATCTTGTAGCTTGCGCTACCAGAGAAAAGAATGCAACCAAATTCAAGTATAGGTCTTACGTAGGCTTTGTATAGTAACAATAACGTGTCGCGGCGCATCCCAAACTTTTTTATTGGCGATTGTTGTCAGCCGGCCTAGAGCGCGTTCGCCTTGAAACGCATTGTTCTTTATATGAAGGCTGCAATCTAATGCTGGGTGATAAGTAACACCCAGATATTTTACGGATTCCACATGTGGAATCTGGAGAGAGCGATGGACCAATGAAATGTGCAAAGGCCTGTCTGGAGGATATACCAAAACTCCGCATTTGTCTACATTCAGGGATAAATTAATACCCTGCAGCCATACTCCAAGAGCATCCAAATATCCCTGCAGAATGTGGTAAAGGGAGTGGATATCCCTGGCCGAGGCGAAAAAGCTATGTCATCTGCATACACAAAAACTGTTATATCAGTACGAATGGGGATGCCACTGACCAAAATATTAAAAAGCAGAGGGGATAGCACCGATCCTTGCGGCACACCTCTTGATTGATAATATGTATTTGAACATAGGGTTCCCTCGGCGCAGTAAAAGAACCTGTCCTTCAGAAATTCAGATATCCACGCATAAATGTAGGTTGGAGGATGTAACTGAGCAAGTCTGTTAAGTAAAATAGTATGCTCTACACTGTCATAGGCCTTTGCTACATCAAGAGTGACCAAAGCTGAAACTTCTCTTCTGCGTAGCGAGAGCCGGATTCTGCTCTCTAGATCCACATGCGCGGACCATATAGAGCATCCACGACGAAAGCCAATCTGAGCTGAGCTGAGACCGTTGATGTCATGAACATGTTTTGTGAGGCGACTGTGCACTAGTTTTTTCTAATAATTTGACTAAATTTGAAGTCAGCGCAATTGGCCGAATATTATCTAAGACGTATCCTTTTCCTACATCTTTCATTTAATAAAATAGTTTTCGCCGTCTTCCAAATGCTTGGAATCCATGCATTTTCCAAAGAAGCATTGACCATATCTAAGAGGGCGCTTGTAAACTCCTCGGCTAAAATTTTAATCATACCAACAGTGACACCATCTGGTCCAGGAGCTGCAGGATGCAACATTGCCAGGACTGAGAGGAGCTCTGATGCGTCAACCTCGGTATAATCCGAAGAGGGTGAAATTGTGCACAAAGGGACATTTCTCTGCATCTGGAAGCGTAACGCCAATCTCTGAGCAATACACTCCAGGCTCTCCTGAGCCTTTTGTGATGATAACACTGTTGAACTAGTGAGAAGAGGGACGACAGAACTCTTGTTACGTTCCATGAATCTATACAGGGCTTTCCGATGACGAGGATTTGAAAGATATGTGTTTAAATTTTGGTTGTACTCCTCCTTGGCTTTTGCAAGTGTTCTTTTGGAAGATGCAGAGAAGAATTTGTAATTTAACCAATTAGCCGGACTCTGGTTGCAGGACAGCCTCTTCCAGGCCGCTTTTCTGCGACGATAGGCCTTCTCACATTCTTCTATCCACCAAGGAGACGGCTGTTTATTAGAGGCTGCTGCGGGCACAGCGAATATTGAGTGGTCTATTACATTTTGCAAAAATGAAACCGTCTGCTGAGCTCTGTCATCCCGGCTTGTATTAACTATAGAAGCAAGTGAGGCGGACATCAGATTTTTATAAATTTTGTGGTTGACAAATTAATGGGTTACACAACTAGTTTTAAGAGGAGATAACCGGATAGTGAAAGTTATAGGAAAGTGATCACTAGACGGACCCGAATCCTCTGTCGACCAATCAGTCACATCTAGCCTACCTGCTGATAATGTTAAGTCAATGGCTGAGCGAGCAACCCCTCGCATAAAAGTTATTTCTCTAGAATTGCAGCAGCGTACAGCATTTGCAGACAGCCACGACCAGAGAAGCTGGCCGCAGGAATCAGTGCGACTTCCCCAGTCACTATGGTGAGAATTAAAATCTCCTGCGATGACTGCACTGTTTGTGCCAGTCACCAAGCTGTCTAGACAGTCTGTCCTGTGTACACCTAAAGGAAAATAGACATTAGCAATTGTAATATCAGCACAATGCGGAAATGAAATTGTGATCGCTAAAAGCTCACAGTCAGGGAGAAGAATTTTCTTAGAGATAGATGCCTGATGCCATAAATTTTTAGATAGCATGGCTACCAGTCCACCTGCCCTGCCAACATTTCGATCTGACCTGAAAACTCGAAAGTTTCTCATTGAAAATGATTTATACGGTGATAACCACGTTTCTTGTAAAAGTACAATATCAGGCTTATGCTTGTGAATAAGTATGTCTAAATCTGGAAGAGAAGACATGACGGAACGGCAATTCCATTGTAACACTTTGATACCTGCCATAATTATTGAACAATTGAAGAGGCCGAAACCGCCTCTTGAAGGATATCAACATGGGGATGAAGTTTGGGTGGTCCCTTTTTAGCTTTCATCTGTGGAGAACTAGAATTAGGTGGTGATGAGGAAGCACGGCGCTTCTGCGTAGGGCACGACATTTCGACATCTGTTGAGCAAATGTCACTGCGACATTCACTGCTAGGAACAGAGATGTGAGGTGGGACCTGGGGAGCATCAGAAGGTGATGTAGAGCGGCTAGCACTAGCTGCAGAAGCTGAAACAGATGCAGACGTTGCTGCCAGGACGGGTGTTGATGGTGACGCAGACTGAACTGCAACAAACTGAGCCAATGCCTCAGAGAAAGTGTTTAGCATTCGCTCAACCACATTATTAAGAGCTTTTTTTACTGTGGTCACAATTGAGGCAGTCAAGTTGGACTCAATGTCCCCAACAGAAGCGCGCATACGACTAGCATATGAATCTTTTTTCCTGTTAAGAATAGCGTAAGCATCGGCTCTTGAGCACCGCTTCTCTTTGTAATGTCCAACAAGCTACGCTCTTCACTACGTTTTGCGCAGTTGGCATCATCAGCTGAGTGAATGTTGCTGCAGAGGCAACAATGAGGCTGCTTTGAGGTGCAGTTAGATTTGTCCTTTGTCTTCTTTTTCTTCGTTCTGCTCGCACAAGCTTGACGCACGATATTCCATTTGTATTTTATTTTTAATCTAAGTGCGGCACATGGGAAAGGCAAACATGGTCTCATTTGGTAACGATTGCTTCAGGTTTGAATGAAATTTCTTTGCATTTAAATTAGCATAGGCAGCAAATTTTGGTTGCATTTTCTTCTTTCTAATGATGCGTGGGACATTGCTATACATAGATCACCACGTGGCATTTGCCTACGTCCACTAAATAACTTATATTTGATTTTCTTCACTCATTTGTTTTGTTTTGACTTCAACGACAGAGCGATGGCTATGACGTCAAAGGCCAGTATAAGTCACGTGAGGCGTGAAGAAAATGGTAGTATAATCGCTGCTTCTTCACCATTTGCGATTCTGGCTCTTGAGGCAGGATCGCTTAGAGTTACAGTGAATTAAAACGACTAATTGAACGACGTAAGTCGTCAGCCTATATTTATTGATTTCTCAGTTTTAAGCTTTGACACGGTGCGCAAACTACACGTAATTCTGAATATTTCTCAGCTTTGGCGCGCTAACTACACGTTACTATGAATAATTCTCAGCTTGTTAACTGGATTTCCGATTTCCTCTCACACCGCTTCCAATCCGTCCGTGTGCTTTAACTCTGCCGGTTCTTCCGTAGATGACGTAACTTCCGGAGTTCCCCGAGGCGCTATTCATTGTTCTTTACTATTTTTACTTTATACTAATGATTTACTGCGCGACATAACCTCAAAGATTCGTTTCTGCGCCGATGATTGAGTGACTTGTACCACCCAGTTAATACTCCCGATAGTCACCACCTTCTGGATGAGCCTCGCCGTAAATTCCGCGCATGGTGCAGCATGAGACAAATGGGCATAAATTTCAGCGAAACAGCTGTAATGTCATTCACTAACTGCTTGTCATCTTCCTGCCTCGGTCATTCATTTAACAGTTCACCACTTCAAAGGGGACTTGAATACAGATATCCCGAAGTCACTTTTTACTCAAAACATGTCGTGTTCAAAACGCATCGATTACATCGCAGCTAAAGCACCAAGGAAATAAATTACTCACAGCGCACATCACGCGGAGCTACTGAAGGCACCAAATTACTAATTTACAAATCAGCAATTCGCCCTATTCTTGAATAGGCTTCAAATATGCAGAATCCTTATGAGCACTCTGAAATCGAATTCCGGACGAGTATCGCAACTCACTAAAAGTAGCGCCCATACCCAGGAACACGGATCCCAACCTACACAAAGCACGCAGAGAGGCGAGGGCTGAATACCTACAAAAGACACTAGCACCCCAAGAAACGACGGTATACGTGCACGCAGCCACATACGCCAGAGCAGCAACGTGGTAGCAACGGTGATTGATCTGGACCTACGCGAGATCACCAGCGCATCACTGCAAGACTGTACGATAGCCGAGGCTGGAGAAGCGGCCGTCGCTCTAGCGGCAGCGGAGGGCTATCGGTCTGAACGGTCTCTAACAATCCTTACAGACTCACAAACGGCGTGCCGCAACTACCTACGCGGCAGAATAGGGCACGGAGCGCTCCGCATACTCCGCCTCAGAGACCACATAACACAACGACAACCAAACGAAGAACCAATTAGGCATACGATAGTATGGACGCCGGGACACACGGGAGTGGCAGGGAACCAAGAGGCGGACAGGATAGCTCGAGGGTACACTTATTACCGAGCATCCAACGTAGGCGACCTCGAGGGGACCGAACCTGTGCCCCAAGACTATTCGGCGATACTAAATTACTACAAGGGCTGCAGAAAGCGGTATCCACCACCGCACAAATCCCTTAGCAGAGCGGTCTCTGTCGAGTGGAGGCAGCTATAAACGGGCTCGTACCCGAACCTAAACGCACTCAGCAAAATGTATCCCACACAGTACAATGGCAAATGCCCCTGGTGCCACGAAACACCCACGCTGTATCACATAACGTGGGCATGCTGCAGAAGATAGACGTGGTAACCGTTATATCAAACCCGAGTGCGGAGCAATGGGAGGGAGTGCTCTCCAGCGATCGCCGGGTCGACCAAGGTGGTCTTATTCGGCGAGCACAACCGGCAGCGGCATCCAGCGGAGCCCTGGACTGAGGGCAACCGACCGTTCTGCAAGAAGATGGACGAAGCCATCTGAAGACCACAGAAGACCAGCGAATCTAGAGCTCAATAAAGTTTTTCACTCACTCACACACTCACTCACTCACTCACTCACTCACTCACTCACTCACTCACTCACTAGATTTATTTGCCGCGGCTAGGATTATCATTTTTCACCCTCATCGGCATTGTCCTTAAATTAAATCTGCTCTCATAGCAGCGGAAAATTTAATCTTTCAAGCTTCCCTATTTTATTGTTCATTCATGTTGTTGCTTTTCGGAAGGTAATTATATCCCTTTATCTACACTTTAATGAATTAGGAGACATCACAATGATAATATCCAACTTATTTTTGCACATCCTAATGTTTTCAAGAGCAGCTTCAGTCCTCATGCTGTGAAGTGCCGTAACTTATTACCTGGCAAAATTCGCTCATTATTACTGCTGGATTTGTTTTCTGCAACTGAGCCTTGTTAAGATAGCCGCTCTACCCCTATCCTTACTATCGATTGGTTTTTTGGGGAAAGGAAATGGCGCAGTATCTGTCTCATATATCTTTGCGGTTCAGGTGTCCAAAGATATATGAGACAGATACTGCGCCATTTCCTTTCCCCAAAAAAACAATTATTATTATTATTATTATTCTTTCCCCCTCCTTGTCCTCTCCCTGTCCTTTTATTCCCGCCAGCCGCAGCTCAGGTGCTTCAGGTTTCGATGGCAGATGCCGCGGCTAGCAACATCTTTTCCTTCGATTGTTATTTTTATTAACAAATAGCCACTAACAGTAACTGCGTGGTTACAGCTTGCATATTCTGCATTTGTACATAGTGTATATAACCGCCCTACCCCAATCCTTTCTTACTATCGCTCCCCCTTGCTTTCTCTTTCCCTGTCCTGTCCTCAACGCAGTTGGCCCTCATCACGCGAGCTCAAGAGGTCGCCCCCGACTTGAGGTCAGCCTGGACTCGCCCCAGCCCCAACTAATCCCTTCCATTTCGTGGCAATAAAGTTGTGTACCACCATAGACCTCATCTCTCACGCTAGCCGCAGCTCAGGTGCTTCAGGTTTCAATGGCAGATATGCCACGGCTAGCAACATCTTTTCCTTCCATTGTTATTTTTATTAATAAATAGCCACTAACAACTCAGTGGTTAGAGCGCTCGGCTACTGAGCTGAAGTAGCCGGGTACGAACCCGTCAGCGGCGGCCGCGTTTCGAAGGAGGCGGAACGCAAAAGGCGCCCTTGTGCTGTGCGATGCCACTGCACGTTAAAGATGATGATGACGATGATGTCCTCAGGCTTGTGGTGGAAATTATTCAGCGTTCTCCACTGTGGCACATCTTTCTCTTTTTCTTCTTCTTTCACCCCTACCTTTCGTCCTTCCCTTAGGCCGCATGACCCGCCGCGGTGGCTCAGTGGTTAGCGCGCTCGGCTACTGATCCGGGATTCCCGGATTGCGGCGGCTGCGTTTTTATGGAGGCAAAACGCTAAGGCGGCCGTGCGATGTCAGTGCACGTTAAAGAACCCCAGGTGGTCGAAATTATTCCGGAGCCCTCCACTACGGCACCTCTTCTTTCACTCCCTCCTTTATCCCTTCCTTTACGGCGCGGTTCAGGTGTCCAACGATATGAGACAGATACTGCACCATTTCCTTTCCCCAAAAACCAATTATTATTATTATTATTATGACGCCGCAGTCGAGGTGGCCATCGAGAAATGACACATGTTACTGCGCCATTTCCTTTCCTAAAAAATCATTCAAAATTTTCAAAACCATGTTTTTGCTTACGGCACGGTTCAACTGTGCACTCTGAAGGAGACAGCTACCACGTCTTGCCTCTCCCCATAATCAATGTCTCAGACGCGGCTAGGTGTCCACCAAAAGTGGAACAATTATTGCTCTTTCCCTATCATCTAAAAACTAGCGCTTTCATTTTCATAAAAGTGGCTCGCATGTGTTTTGATTGAAACAATACTTACTCAAATAGGCAGATATTACAAACAAATCGCATTTATTTAAGCCCACATTCTCAGATGTGAACGCACGAGCCAAAACACGCTCCTAAGTTTGGCCGTGCGCCGGCGTCTCACGCAGCTACTGCGCGCTCGCCTCGCGCTGGTGGGCACGCGCTGTAGAATACGACGAGAGCAAGAACGCCAGTTCAATCCCCCACGATGGGTATATTCCATCGCTTCTGAGCCAACAGCGACAGTTAACCGCAGACGTAGGCTTAACAACCACGTAGGCGTCGAGATACCGACTGAGGTGCGATGGAGAACGAGCCAGGTCCATCAGGACAGAACAACGACGACCAGCCAGGTCCATCAGGACAGAACAACGACGACCAGCCAGGTCCATCGGGGCTCCAGCAGCAGGAGTCGAATCTAGAGGTACGAGATTTCTCTCTGTCTGCTTTTACCTGCATTGCGGTAAGAGAGAACGGCAGCAAGTCGCAATGCTGCGGTCGGAGGCAGTTTCTCATTTCTTGTTAAGCCTACACCACACGTGCGTGTTGAGTCTAAAACAGTAGTGCCACGTTACTATAGGCAGTGGAAAAGCCCGCAAGGTCAAGGTACCTCGCTCAAGAAGAATTATTTACAAAGCCTGTTGCGAGCCGTAGCTGCAATCCTGCAGATTCGTGCAAACGCACGTTCAACACTAGCACAGCGTTGAGACGCTAAACGAAGCGTATCTATCTGGAGGAAATTTCACTGCGTTTAGCTGAAATTGTCACTTTTGTCTTGTGTACTGCATTTGAGGACCACTAATGTGTGTCTGTGGCTGCGCAGTAGAAGCCACGTTTGCATGACAGCTTCCGCGTGTGTTGCTCTCACGCGTTCACGAGCCAACCACCCAAGTATGTAAGCCGCCTCGCGTACCTATACCTTCCAGTGCAGACACAGAAACGCCTAGATGCAGTCTTGCGGCGCATATGCCCCTGAGTAACACGTGCTGTTGGGCTAGTTGGTCTTGCAATATATTTGATGAACCAGCGCAAAAAGACAACGGACAAGTAGAAGGACGACATGGACGGAACGCTGAAATAACAACTTTTATTTCAGAAGAAACAGCCTCATGAAATCATTGAGGCAGCCAAGATACTAGCGTTGAAAGAACCGTGCATAAGCAAAACTTCAGTTTCACTATCACCTGTCACGCGATTCAATATTTTAGTCATGCAACCTAGCTTTATCATGTGTTTTATAACATCTGCCTTATTTTATTCATATATATGTTGTACTCTCCGTCAGTTACTCACTTGGATTTTACTTCATTGTCCCTTTTATCTTTTTAGATTCTGCCGTGTTGCTTGTTTGTTTACCTGTCTTATCGTTTTTAGCTTTTAAGATTGCTATCACCATGTTTTTTTGTTTCTTGTTGTCTGTTCATCTTAGCAAAGTTTGGTTTTCGCCTTGTATTATAAAGAGCAGCTCTGCAGATTTTGCTGGATAGTGCCGTTCCTTCTTGTTTTGAGAAGAAAAAAAAATCTTGCCTCTCACGCTGTTTTCTGTTTTTTTTTTTGGTATCTCCTGACACGTTTTTCAAGATCAACATGGTTCTTGTACGTCACGGGTCTGGACTCGAAACTGTATAAATGTTGTCCCCGTTTCTCTAAGCGCTTCTTTTGCGGTGGTTCATCAAAGAAAAAGCATATATACACACAAACACCCAGCGATCGGCAGTCAACGGCACATCTCAGCCAAGACACAGCACGAAGCCACGCGGTATTCACGCGACGCCAGCAGCATCGATTGAGCGCATGTTGTCCATAGGCGGACACTATTGGCGCCATTGCCACAGCCGGTTGGTCGCTGGTTCCACAACCGCTGGAAAGTCGTATGAGTTAGAACTCGATATAGGATGGCGGCATTTTATTTAAAAGCCTATCAGGGGAGATATCTGTCTATCCATGCGCACGCCAGCGGCGTCCTGAATACCGAGCCTCGGTGTTCTGCTTACCCTAGACCATCCTGGCACTCATCCAAGTGCAACACGGCGGATTTTGAACCGGAGGTGGGGCTCGTTGTTCTCAGTCTCAGTCCAGCTAACAAAAGCACGGTGCACAACCTCTACGTAAACTGAAAGCCCCATGTATAGGTGCGCATTCTCTTGGCGACAACCAACACTTATGCGGTGATGGGACGAGACAAGGGCGTGAGATGTGACGCAGCCGGGTGCTCTTCAAGGAGGTGAAGCTTCATATGATTGTTTCACGGTTCACATATTCCTTTCTAAACGCATTCGCCCGTGCTCTAGCTTTGCCAATCCGTGAGAGAGCGTCCATCTTGCTGCCGCGCCTTTCAAGGTTGAGAGTTTTCCATGAAGAACAATCGAAACCAAGCTTTATGTATAGTGATGAGAGAAATTAATTTGCACCCGTCAAAAATGACGGGGGAGAAGGCTTTAGCATAAACCCCCATTCATTCCCCTAACCGTCGGCCGGAATCCCTTGGATCTCGGCGGCGGTCCGGGCGAGACCGATGATTGAGAAACAATTTTCAAGAGT
The DNA here is from genome assembly GCF_052857255.1 of Amblyomma americanum. Lineage (NCBI taxonomy): Eukaryota > Metazoa > Arthropoda > Arachnida > Ixodida > Ixodidae > Amblyomma > Amblyomma americanum. The sequence goes on from NC_135502.1 coordinate 54,208,656, forward strand.
AAAGGCTGCGGGCGGAGACGTTAGTCCAGCGACCTATAGACGGGAATAAGCGGCCGCGGCGTCGATCATCTGCGCCTCCCACAGTGGGATTATAGAGAATAAGCTGGATGTGCTAAAAGCTTGTGACCTGGGTCTATGGTTTACTGGGATCAATACCAAAATATTCTCGGGCGATCATTGCGATTGATGCGGAGGAAGATGCGGCAGCATGTGAGCTCCGATTTCGTGAGCGCACTGATTCGTGGCGCCCTCTTCGCGCGGTGACGGAAACTAGCGCATGCGCCACGGGTTTGTGGCACCACCTGCACGCTACTGCCCAAACTAGAGGCACAGAGTGAGAGGCTGGCGGGGAGAAAGGCTGCTTGGCATGTGTACGAATTCTTTGCAATCATTTGGGATATTGCCCAATTTGTTCAAATCGATGTCCAGTTTGGTCAAGCGTTTGCTCAAGTTCCATCAAGCGTAAGCTTCAAACCGGCCACGCGTGCAAATTAACTCCCTCGCGCGTCGAAGTGCCCTAGTGTTCTTGCATTAGGACTGTATTGCGCATGGATAAAACTTGCTTACGACGACAAAATCCAAGGCACAGCTCGAGAGGCTAGCATTTCAACACGCGGGAAGAAATGCTGCGGCGATTGCCGAGTGGTCTAAAGCAGCGGCAAGCGAATCTGAGCTGCAGAGTGGCATTCATCCGGGCTAATTGCTGTGATTCCACTTTTGGGAGCCAGCTTGAACATTAATTGGGACGTAGGGATACAGACACGCAGATCATATTGCTGACTTTCAACTTTAATGAAAAATGTTGTGACTGAAAGAATAATGGAAAGGCAATTGCACGGGCCTGCCCACTGGCTCGAGCTGGGCCGCAATCGCTAGCTGCCATGTGCAGACAGAGGAGAGTTGAAAGATGGTTTTGGTTTATAGGAGTTTAACGTCCCAAAGCGACTGAGGCTATGAGGGACGCCGTAGTGAAGGGCCCCGGAAATTTCGACCACCTGGGGTTCTTTATAACGTGCACTGAGATCGCACAGTACACGGGCCTCTAGAATTTCGCCTCCATTGAAATTTGACCTCCGCGGCCGGGATCGAACCCGCGTCTTTCGGGCCAGCAGCCGAGCGCCGTTGAAAGAGCTGTGAGGGAGGAAAGATTGAAAGAAGCGGCACGCGTCGCAAAACAGTGTCCGCCGAAGCGGCGATCGGTTGTAAGAGCAGATCCCCCGAGGCAGCGGAGCTGAGCTTCCAGTTTAAGCAGCTGGACAAATGAGGAGTTTATTGAGACAGCGGTGGTTATAACCGGCTTGAAAGCAGAAAAATTAAAAGAAATAAACAAAAACTGTTCATTTTTGCTTGAACGCTGCATACATTTATCTCCTGTTAAGGGATTAGCGCGCCACCAACAGTCAGTGAAGCGCTTGTCTTGTTGGCATGCTTTTCACTCATCAGCAGCACACAAAGCATAGCGCTCGACTTTAGCAATGAACAAAGAGCAGTTGTGTAGCGCCCTTTTATGTATTGTGGAAAGTTGAGTGGAACGGTGCATTCAATAATTTGAAGCATAAAATAGTTTCATTTTCGGTTTCGGTCTCATTCCAAATGATTGGTGAGATGTCGCTCCCGTCGGTTCAGCGTTCGCAAACTTCTTTGTAATGTGCTCGATCGGAGACGCCGGGTTGTGTTTTTTAGAGTAACGAAATGGTATCCCTTTTCGCCTGAGCCCTAGAGAACTACAACTACATTTACACCGGTCGCATTTAAACAAGTGAATTGGATCGCCCATCTGTCGCAGCCAAGGCATGCCAGCGGAGTTGGCGAGCTCGCCTCGCTGCTCGAGGGACGTTCTAAATGGAACCGTATTGTGAAAGTGGTGCGGCAAGGGAAGTGTATGCATTCCAGATATGATACGTTAGGAGACTCCACGAGTAGCCGCTACGGTAGCTTGCACTACCCGAACTATCCCGGCTTTGTCGATGTGAAGGATGCAGCAGCCTCACCTTGAAAATGCGAGCACGACGGCCCCTCTCTCGAGCAAGGTGTTGGACGTGAGTAGCTCTCCGCGCTCTTTTGTTTAGTTGTCGCGTTTCTCTTGTTCGGCCGCGGCTTGTATGCAGCAGGGTCCTCTTGCAGCAGCGGTTTGTGCATCCGCCCGAGAGCTTTCCTGCGCAAGCCACGGCCGTGCTCGCCTTTGACAGTTAAAGCTGCACTGTACGCGTTAATGCCACCGATCGTGAAGGCACCGACGTGTTGCGCGCTCGTCCGCTGTGGTCGACTTGTCACACGGTGTGCATGCTCTTACTGCGGCCGCTGCGATTACGCGGTGATATGAGTGCGTCGCTTTGCATGTTTCAGGAGCAGAGTATGAGCGTATTCGAAGAACTTGTCGATGATGTCATACTGGGAGCCTGCTTCGATGTTCACCGGTCGGTCAAATTGGGCATCTTCTTCCTGGATGAAGCCACGGACGAGTGAGCCGACATTTCTTTACATTGTCGTTACGTAAACGTGATTATCCGCTCTCCGTTTATCCCTTCGCAACGGCGGATACTAATGTGGTGCTGTTTGCTCCCGTTCCTTTTCAGTGAAAAGAAATATGGTACGTACTGTACGGTCATTTTTCGCTGCCTGCTACCCTGCATGGCTAAAAAAAAACCGGGCTAACGAACGTTTCGTGTTTTCCAGAAATAGTGGACGAAGTAGGCCTGGATGTCTTTGGTCAAGTTCCTCTAAAGAAGCAGTTTGAGTGTGTCTGTCCCAACTGTCAGAGAAATTTGGCCGCGTCCCGTTTTGCCCCTCATCTAGAGAAATGCATGGGTATGGGAAGAAACAGCTCAAGGATTGCAAGCAAAAGGCAAGTGGTGCAGTAGTGTGATATTAATATGTATTCTCATTGCCCTAGCTGGTAAACAGCATTTAGCACATAATATCAACCAGTATGCATATAGTGATTTCAAGTGTTGTCCATGTTACAACTGGCTTTGAATGGGTATGTAAAGGACTTTACACTTTTTCCTGCAGGATTGCAAACACTGGAAGAGCAGAAAGCGACGTAGATGACTACGACAATGATAGTGATTGGAACTACTTGTCAGATAGGAAGCGTAAGTTATTAACCCTATCATTGCAGTATTACTCTGTTGCAACGTTGTTTTTTGTGTTGCATATGCCTCACAGGCCTCTTGGAAAGGTTACTGCTATGATGCTTCAGATAATTCCTATCTTGGAATTCTGTGACTTTTAGAATGTACAAGTCTAAAAATGCACAATGCATCATCTAAATGCACAAGTGGTGGTAGGCTTCCAAAGTGTTCTGAACAAGACATATTGCTCATATGAGAAAAGGAAACTAAGTAAAATGCAAGTTTGTCCAGGAAAATCTTTATCTCATGGTGACATCCTGTTTGGAGAGAAGAGCTTTGTAAACTGATAACCTAGTCTGCTGTCTCTAAAAGCAAACTGAAAAGGGGTAGCAACTCGCCACTTGTCGATTTTCTTTTTTCATCCTCAACAGCCTCCAAAAAGAGGAAAGACAAGAATTCTCCACGTAGAATTAAAGGAAAACCTAAGAATGGTGAGTAAATTAGAGTAATCTTCTTTTTTGTTGCATTCATGTGCAAGTTTGGTGATATGCATTGTCAATGTCCAATGCTGCACATCTGAAATACTTTTTCAGGAGAGCAGGCAAGCAGTAGCAACACGTCCGGAGAGCCGTCTAACAGCATCTCAACGTACGAAAGCCTTTCAGTAGGTAGGTGGCCTCACATTGCCCTGTGCATATGAGGGTTTTAGTGTGTTGCAAATGAGTGATTGCTTACGATTCTGATATGATTGTAATTATCTCTGTCCCATCTATTTCAGAGGAAAGAAAAGCTTTGTTGACACAGGTGAGTTGCCATTGCCTCAGAGTAGTTCCTTAGTGCATAAAGCTTTAGTGCAGAACTAAGAAATTTAATTGCAGTTCCTTTAGTTATATTTTTCTGTCAAAAGTTTACTCATAACCCATTTACATAGAATTGTTTGCTCTTGTATTCGCAGCTTGTATAGACTGAAATCCTTGACAGAAGCAGGATATGGCACTTTGTTGCATTCACTACTATTGTCAGATTCATTTTTAGCTGTAAATATGATGCAGGAAATAGTGTCAAAAGTAATTCCGGCTAATGTAAAACAAGACATGGAACTCATGCTAGCTAATGTACATTAACTCTTCTTGGGAATAGGTGCTGTGAATATTGTTACTTTTGAACTCTTTTTTTGATATGTAGGGGATGTTGGCAACACTGTCAAAAGGTGATTACTAGTAAAATTCTAAGGTATCCTGCGTAATTATTCCATGCAGATTAGTGGGCCAGGCCATCAGTATGGCATATTTAATAACATTAAATGAGTGTGCATAACACCAGCTAAACGATGAAAGTATTACTGGCAAATGTTCCTGATTACTGCATTCAGCTGGTTCATGAATTCCTGGTTTAATGCTGTACAGAACAAATGCAAGAATTTTAGTTAGTGCTTGCAGTGCCAAATGCTTTACATGATTAGAGCTATGCTGAGTACCAAGACTGACTGTTGGCCGAGCTTTTGGAGTTGACCCTTCTATTCTGCTTATAGTAGCCATAAAATCAAACCTGCTGTTCTTTCTCATCTGCAGATGTGTGGAGTGATCTCTGAACATACCAAAAAAATGTGCACCCGCTCTCAGCGTTGCCCTCAGCACACGGATGAGCAGCGTAAAGCAGTCAGGCAATTTCTTCTGAACCAAGGCGCTGGGTATGGGCCAACTTTCTTTCCTTACTTCTTCTTTATAGTCACAAACGTTTGCATAACATGTGAATAGAGAACTTCCAGGACTCAACAAAATCGTTTGCGCGCTGTAAATGCTTCCCTCATAATTAGGACCCCTAATTTCCTGTGGTCAAAAATTTTAAATGACAAATTTGGAATAAAAATTGACATTATTTGATGAAAAACATGGCATGCATAAAATATATCATTTTATTTTTGCAAGAAGCCTTGCAGCAAAATGTACCTTCATTGAAATAGAATGTAGCTGCTACAATTCATTGTCAGGTAGTGCTTGCTGTTCTCTTCACATGAATAAAGGTGCTTGTTTTACGCAATGCCCCCACAGCCACTGAAAGATCTCTCCAGTGATGCTTCAGTGCATAGTTCCACACCTGTTGTGGTGCTAGTGTCCACTGCTAAAGTTTGGCACTCGCTTGCCACTCATTATCCTTCCTGAGTGGTCCAACACCTCAACAAGAGGAAGACCGCAGAATGGATGTTGTGCAGTACTTGAAGGAAAAAAGTTGGATGTGGCTCAACCTGGCTGAGCCAGGTTACACGGAGCGAAAGCTCAATTAAGCATGGCTAGACACTGTTTAGCTTTGGCCGCGGTCGAATTTCAATGGAGGTGCAATCCTAGAGGCCCGTGTACTGTGCGACGTCAGTGCACGTTAAAGAACCCCAGGTGGTCGAAATTTGCAGAGCCCTTCACTACGGCGTCCCTCATTGCTTGAGACGCTTTGGGACGTTAAACATCCCATAAACGAAACTATAAAATAAAACTAATGCCATATAAAATGGTGTGCAACCATACATGTGCTGGCCATTTGCAAACTTATTACCTATGTGTACTACAGCTGTTTGAATTTGCTAGGTGATTAGCTGCTGCCAAGCATAGCTTCCACTGCGTTGCACATTTTACAGCACAGCTGTTAGGCACCCATTCCTGGGTTGAGTGGCATCAGATGGTGGCGCACCTACGGCATGAGCACATCGAAGATAGAAAGCACGGCAACTGAAGTTACTGTGAACTTTAGTAGAGCAAGTCAGTTATCGCTCATCGATGATAGGTCTTTCAATCTATAAAGCGAGCAGTGCCTAAAACAAATGGCCAACACTGCAAAGCGTGTTGATACAAATGTGAAGAGGCCCGGCTGCATGAACTGCATAAACCGGACTGCTCGCAGGACACTTCAATTTCATAGCCACCAGTGCACTTTAGCCAGCTGTTTCTATGGCCTGTTCTATGGGCTGAGTGGTGGATATCACTGAGGCCTCAAACATGAGGAAAGCAGAATATTGCATGCTTGGAGCAAATTTTGCTGGATGTTGGATTAATTGAGCAGCTTTAGTGTCTACCACAAGTCACATGGATGAGGAGCAGAATGTCCACTACAGTTGCATGAATGTTGATTAGGCCTTCAGCTTCCAGTTTCATGCATGCTGGGAAACGTCAGTTGCGACTAGGTTTTGGTTTAGCACTCTAATTTTTTCAGACTGAATTAAGTCACAGCTCACTGGAAGCATATTTTACTCCAGTGTAGTGCAGAAAGTTTTGTTCACTTTAAAGTACTATTGTTACAGTTTGCTTAATGCTTAACTTATGATGCAAATTAGCTTGAACATTTTTTTTTTTCATTCTATTTATGCTTTATGAAGGGACAGGGCATGTAATGCGAAGGCAAGTGCTAGTCCTTAAGAGTAACATAGTGGATTCCAAGAGAAGGCAAGTGTAGCAGAGGGCGGCAGAAGGTTAGGTGGGCGGATGAGAATAAGAAGTTCGCAGGCATAAGGTAGGCGCAGCTGGCAAAGGCCAGGGTTAATTGGGGAGACATGGGAGAGACCTTTGCCCTGCAGTAGGTGTAGTCAGGCTGATGATGTATTTATGCTTTATAGTTTTAGGCTATGTAACCACTGGTGTAAGTTTATTTTCAAAACTTATATTTCGGTTTTAACACCTCAGAATAGGTGCCAGTTTTTGAACTCGTGCGTGTTTTGTTGTGTTTGATAGGAGCAGCACACTGTCTACAGACCCCTGTGACGAAGTGCATATTGACGTCGACACCTTTGACGAGTCTGACAACCACTCACTGCACGACACTGTTGGGCAGATGTGGGAGAGCGTCAGTTCCACCAATTCATCCCCTGCAGATGGAAGCTTTCAAGGCAACAACGGTGAGAAAATTTTTAGAAGGAAAAAAAGCCCCAATATTGGTGTCATGATAAAAGCGCTAGCTTGTGTCAGGCTTGCGAATTGCCTGGGAACTGCGTGGAATTAGTTCACGATTCTTAGGTGAGACGTGTTGATTGCGCCAAGACAAAAGTCTTGTGAGGCTTACATGGCAGTCTGCTAATTTACCGAACTTAGAGCTCCTTGGCTTGATCTAGCCAATATGTCAAAAGCCAGCTGTCAGCTATTAATGGGCTTCAATATGAAGCAGTGATCCTTTTCGTTCTATTCTTTCCAATTCTTATTACCCCCAAATAGATTGGCACATCCTAGCAGCCCACTGGTAAAACTTTAAAAAAGGGTAAACAGGATTTCTCAAGTGTCACAATAGTTGTAGATAAAGGAGAATCATTTGGAAAATTTTTACTGTCACTTTTTTTGCGTTTAATTGAGATGCCGCCAACAGATATGTTTTTGATGGTTTTAGGACGAGGCGGCGGAAGGAAGCGCAGTAAGTAGCAAATGGCATGCAGCAATAACATTCGCATATTATATGTAGTGCAAAGAGCAGCGTTCTGAACAAATGGCTGCTCATTAAATTAGACAGTCGCTTGACGTTCAACTGGGAATGGGAATTTCTCTGATTCTTCTTAATGGACTGGAGGTGCAAAATTGTGCACAATTTTGTAGGGACCGACAGCTGAAGTTTAAAGACCCACCCCCTTTTTTTCTTCTGTCACAATGTGATACTTAATGTCCAAGGTCTGCGATTCCAGAACAGTTTTGTTGTAAATGCTGTCCCAGATTTCTGTGGATAATTTTTCAATTGGTGCATGCACCCATTTATGTATCCCAATGCTGGAAACCGTGATCAGAGCACGATAGCACACCAGCAAAAGTGATGGAACTAGAAAATAATATAGCCCCTGCTGCCTGATAGTAATGAGTTTTAGTATAACATGGCATCCATTTTGAGGTCCCACGCATATGGCACAGCGACATACGTCCTGTTCACAAGTTTTAGTGGACTGTTGTTAGCACCTCAGCCAAGAAATTCAACACGGTGTGGTGTCATTTATCAACAGAAGCAAAAAGAAGTTCACTGGTGATTTGAAGGGAGCATTGGTTTTCACCAGGGCAAACTAAAGAGTGCGTGAGCTATAATGAAATGTGAAACGCATCCAAAAGTAAAAAAACAAGGCAATTTAAAAATATAAGTATATTTGTAATTACGGAGGTGTGACCATATGGTGGGACGCACAGATAATGGCAAGATTTCACCGCATGATGTCACTTCGCCTTATGTTTTACATATTTCAATGCCAAAATTTTTTCAATGACAAAGCGTTTTCTTACTCTAAGTGGCAATTTAATTTACACCATAATCTCATGATGTCTTGATCAGTTCATCTTTTTAATACTCTCTGGCATGTGTTTGTTATAACAACCGCTTGGACTGAAGGTAAAAATTAAAACAAGAAGTTACTTTTTTTTTTTTTGGCAATTTGAGGTAACAATATACTATAGTACTTCTGCATGTAGCTATTTTATAGAGGGGGGGAAAAAGACTTATTTTGAATTCATGGTTGTCATCTAGCATTTTGCATGACAGCCAATTGGGCAGATGTCTGGGACATCCCACACTGTCTCTCTTCACATTTGTTCTCTTTGTGTGTCAATGATATCAATTTATCCTGCAAAACCTTGCCCAAATAATGTTGTGCTGATCAGCTATGTACTTGCCGTGCATTTTGGCTCCCTTCACTGCACCGACGCTTGATCTTCCCGAAACAATGCAGGGGCAGTGGGCAAAAAGAAGGACAAGCGCCTGCAGCCCTTTGGTAGCTCAGTGAAGAAAGCCAATAAGTCTCGACCTGGTGGCAGCGGTCCTTCCAGCGTGGCCGACCCAGTCACCTCTGACCTGCTGTGATGGGGCACGCGTGCCCCTGTGCCAAACAGCTCGCCCGTGCAGTTCCTCCCATCCTGGCGTGCTGCGGAGGACGTTTCCCGCCTGCCTTGTCGCTCCATGCTTTGTGTTCTGTTCTTTTTTCCCCCTTCGAGGAATGTGCGACTTTCGTCAGCTGCCTCCCGGTTTTAGTCAACCACACAACCGGTTGTAGCAGCAGCTGGAAGAATACGAAATGGCACTCTCCTGGTAACGCTGTTTTGTGAACTTCTGCAGGCGAGGGTCTTGTTGGAAAGCAGGGGTTCATTGGTGTCCTTACTGCACCAACAACTCTATTTATGGCTGTGCTGGTTCCATGTCGCCCTGTGCAAACTCTCTCCTTGTGTTAAGTGTGAACTGTCTTACAAAGTGTTAACCTCTAGCAATTCTCCCTTTCAGGGGCAAAATTCTGGGTGTTAAGGGAAGAGGTGTGTATGCCCTTCGCAGATTGTGTGTGCACATGCAAGATTCAGTGTTCCATGCAAAGTATGCTAGTCAGGTAGTCGATTACTGCATGCTTTGCTTTCATTTGTGCAGCTCACCCCCGAGTGTTAATGGCTCGGCAACACGTAATTGAAGACATACTGCACCCTAATCACCCTTCTGTCACAGACATGATTGTGCAAAGTAGAACAAACAGCAAAAGTACTGTTGCTGCTTTAGCTTTTCATGCATCAAAAGGAGAGAAAAAAAGTTAAATAGTACTTGCACATTAGCAGAAGCAAAACAGTATCACGAGCACACTATAATGTCTCTGTCTAGCAGATTGGCAGGAAAAGGTGCTCAACAAAAAAAAAAAGGTGCACAGCTGGGCTCTATTCTCGTCTATGGATATGTCCTCAAGCTGTGAAGCTGGGTCATTCTACATGCTTTGCATGAGACACCAAGTCTTTGTTTGTGCTGCAAGGATTAGTTCGTTTGTTTAGCTGTCTCTCCTTTGCACTATTCACTAGTGTGGGGTCCGGCTGTCCATGGACATTTTTCTCTGTTCCCCTTGCTTTTGTACAAAGGCGGGTAAAAAAAGGAAGGGAGAAAGGAAAGTCCAAAGCAGCTTCTCCAAGTGTGCGGGGTACAACTTACTACTCAGGTGTATCACTTTTTTTTTCTTCTGTTTCTCTCCCTTGGGAAGATGGGACATGGACACTAGTTTTGTCTTCTCATTTTTCTTTCGTCTGTGATATTCGCAGCTGCAGAAGCAAGTTTTTTTTTTCTGTTTTCCCATAAGGACAAGGTCACTAAAGAAAAGTGTGGTGGAAGGCGTATGTTGTGTCAGAATCTCTCGTTTTTCAGTGGCACTGTCATCTTTTCAGTATCCACCGATCCATTGTTTTGTTTGTTGTCTGTTAAGTTGTTTTTTTTTACCCAGGTACCAAGACTCCTTTCATTTGCATGACGCTCCTAGGTGTCGCTATTAAAGGGAAGGTGGAAAGAGGACATCTTTTAGAATGAATGTAATGAGCGTTTGTGAACGAAAATGTACAGCTACCATGCAAAGGAAAAAAACCTGTGCATGTCGTGGAGCTTTAGCACCAGAGGGCGATGTGGAGACTTTACCACTTCTCCATTGATGGCAGAGTAGGACATTTGCTCTCCAGTGGAGTAATCGTGCAGAAAATAGCACACTGTACAACACAGTTGCATTGAAAATAGGATGACATGTTCCGTTTGGGAGCGATAAGATTGCACCATCCCAAATGCACGTGTCCCGGAATGGTGTTCCAGCCATACGAAACAAAGACATGTCGGGTATTTCCCTCCCCCCCCCCCCCCCTTTTTTTTGTGCATAAGACTGCAGAAACAAAATACTTAATTAAATGCAAGACCGACTCAAATGGTTTTTCCATAACTGGAATGTGCAAAAAAAAGACTAATTGGCTCTAGGTAGGGACAAAAAGGTGTGTGATTAATTTCTTTCCAGCTGTGATAAGCACAGGAGTGTGTTGACATGGGATCATGTGTGCTTGGAAGGGCAAAAGTGTGAATAAATTGCCTCATTTTGTACTGCCACTATATTTCTACTGTAGTTATTTGTGCAGTAGTTTCCCCCAGCAAGTTGCCATTGAATAAAGGAACGCTGACAATGGTAGGCATGCTGCTATGACTTAATATCGTGCTGTAACAACCTCGAAAAAGAGTTTAGCCACTCCGCTTGTGGCACTCTACTACTCTCCAAAGGTGCTGTTAGCAGTGTGTATTTCATCACGGGATAAAGATGATTCAACAACATGACAGCATGCCCAAGCAATTTGTCAAGCATTCTGGCCTGTAGACTTTCTTGGCCACTGTAATTACAGTATATGTCACAAATCAGTGAAGCAAGAGGACAAATTCTGTGTGACCATCATAAACTGTGCGACCATCATATGCAGGACACCTTTGTTGTGCTTAGTTGTACACACATGGCAGCAAGTACTGCAAAGAGCCATAGTCATGGTTGAAGGTGACATGGCACAACTTCTTGTGAACAATTTCTGGAAGCAAAAGAACAATATAAGGACAACTTTTAAATGCTGCAGCTGTAAAAAATGACGAAATCTGTGCATAACTTTCAAAGCAGGTTTCCAAGATTTTAAAAGCAACATCACTCACCCCATTGCAAGCACAGCAGTCTGAAATTTAGCAATGGGTACACTGAAGCATTGGAACGCAGCTACCTAACTACCCAACATGACTGCATGTTGTAACTGCTGAAACTATCGGTCTATCTTGAGTAATGTGAGAAAATTGACAGTTTCAATTGTCCTTCTACTTTGTGTTTACTTTGGACCATAGCAGAGGCCTAATTGTAGCATCTACCTCCAGTTTTTTTTTCTCTTTGTAGTAAAATGCAACACTTGAGAAGTCTGCATAAAATATTCTGCACTGTGGCAGCATGGCAATACCAAGGACCCCACAGAACTACACACAGCATAAATTGCATTAAGAGCAGCTAACCCTCTATTGGCCCACATATTAAGCAAGGTACCGTCTTTGTCAAAAGTAGCCAGGCAGGCGCGAACGACCCGGGAGCTGGAGCACGGTCATGAGGTGGCATTGTGTTGCCGGCGCTTGCTGGCGAGCACTTGCTCAAAGATTACCGCTGATGACTGCTCTGTGCCCACACACTCTCTGCATGGTTAAGGCAAACGCAATGCCACCTCACGACCGTGCTCCCGCTCATAGGCCGTTCACGCCTGCCTGGTTACTTTTGACAAAAACAGTACATGCCGTACAAATGCCAGTGGTTTTTGCTTATTGTGAGATCATCATCAAATCCTTACAGCATTAAACCATACCCACCCACCACCAAACATCCAAATCAGCACAAAAGACAGGAAAATTGGTGCAAATTTTTCAGCCCGATACACATTTTTATAACACAGCTCACAGCATCAGCAATTTTTTAGTAAGAGTGCCATAATCAACATAGTACTACAATATATCCAAGCAGCATTAACTTTATCAACAATTATTGTCCTTCAGGCAAACAATCTGTCACAGAACATGGCACGTGCCATTAACAAGTACGTACATGTCCATGTTCAGAGTGCATGTGTTCAGCAAGTTGTTGATGCCACATTGATAGAACTCAGAAGCAGTTGAGCATAATGCCATTATAAACTAATCGATCGACAGGCTGGTGACTAGGTCATATACTTAACTTGAAAAGCAAAGGTAAGCTCTCTTCCGTGGTGCAAAAAAAAAAAGTTCCGAGAATTAATACACGGAATTTACTTCATCCAGCATGTACAGTGTGTCCCATGCAACTTGTGTCAAAAGAATGTCAGAAACTCTATAGAACTGGGTGATTTTTTCCATATTCTACCCTATTAAGTTTTGCACCCAAGGCAGAACTGTTTAACAGAAAATTGTAGATCATCCTAGCAAACAATTGATTCGGCATTTTTGCCTTGCTATATTTGCATGCCTGTGGCCCTCTATTGAGGCAAAGTGACAGCCATAGCTGTGCCCACGCCACCACCACATGCACCAATGAGTGTATTAATTCGTCGACCACAGGTGATGCATCCTTGAGAACACTTTTTTGAAAAATATTTCTCCCCTTTTATGTACTTCAAAATTTCTACCCTCACTTTTCCAACTCACTCTGGTAGGCTAGGACATTGCGTCCATTCATTATAAAGGGTCTGGCCGCCACTACATCAGCATTACTATTGCCGCCACTCCCAACAAACCAACAACTTCTCATTCATGGAAAAAGGAAAGCTTAGGGAGGAGAGGCCCTCGCTATTTGAGCTGTACGACAAAATGTGTGCCGGAAATCACGTGTTTTTGTAATGGCTACTGGGAGGCTTTGGCCAATAGTAGCACTGGGCACAGCAGCGCCTGCTTCATTGTCTGCTACACATGCGCAAACACACTGAGATGGCGGCCAACTAGCGAGAGGGAGCACTCGCATCCGGCTTCATAAAGTGACTTAACAGCCTCCTAAATTCTTTCCTTCCTCCATGCTATCATTCAACTTTACTTCTTCTCTCTTTCAACATGCCATGCCCACCTGGGCAATATTCTGGTTAGGTAGCAGGTTAACCCATTTGCTTCCACCCACCTGCAGCGTGCCACGAAATTTTTTTCTATGGGGGGGGGGGGGGGATGACCGCAGTCACTACAAAGAACTAGCAATAGCTTGCACTATAAATGTCACAACAGAACCATTTTTATTTCATTTTGCTCTCAAGACAGGTGCAAATCTTGAGCATCTAAAACTTTTCTTTAAGTAAAAAAGGTTGAAACAGTCAAGCACGTGAAGTGCCATGTTATGTTTTTCATATTCCCAACGAGATTTTCCCCTTTTTTTGCCCTGCGCTTTAGAAACAAAACTAAGCACCTACGTGATGGGTTTAGTTTAGCTGCATTTGGGAGGTATTTGACGAGTTATAGCCTCTTCATAAGTTTGCAGGACGCACTGGGGATGGTGCTACAGTTGGTTTCCCCCGTTCGCTTGTATCCAGGCAACACTGCCTCCACACTGATGTGTTCGATAAAATAAAACTTCCCAGTCAGTGCAGCGCATTTTTTTTCCAGTAGCTTTCTGGTACAGTAAGTAGTTGTTTTACACAGCCAAATCCATCACAAAAACATTTTCTAGTAACCTTTGGTGTATTTATGTAATATGGGGAATGGCGCCAGCTGCTGATCTTCACAGTTCATGCCCCCCATAGTTTTATCATATTCAAACACTACCTTAGGTTTTACCATTAGTAGGGCATTTTTTCTTTAATTTTCCACGTCTCTCAAGTTTGCAGTAACATGTGCTGTTGACAGCACTGAGATACTGCATCCCCGAGTCGTCAAGCTAGCATTGAAAAGAATTTTTCCCTATCAAACTATTTAAGAAATTAGTGGAAAAATTACAATCGTCTGGCATAAGCTACTAAATAAACAAGAAGAGCTTTTTCAATAGTGCCACTTCTTTTTACATATTTTAAGACAAACATTTTTCTTGCCGCCAGCAATTCGCCGGGTTCAGAGACTGGCTCAGTTGCCCACCAACCAGCAGAATCCCAGCTTCAGAAGCAAATGGGTTAATGCAGGCGTTTACTGATTTAATATGCTATGATTCCACTTCACCTATTGGGAGTTCATCAGACAACTGTCTGCAAAAAAAATTCGTTGGAGACACTTAGATATCTCTTAACTGCGGGAAGGCGAAATCCGTCACTGATTTGAATTTTCTGCGCTTGAATTCATTTCACGACAGAAGAGAAGAGCAGCTGGCGCGAGCGTGGCAGAGAGATCACGTGACATCACAAGGTCACGTGGCAGTGATTTCACGTGATATTAGGGTCACAAGACCTAAAATGTAACGGACAGACACGAGTATGAGCCATTAAAGGCTATATCGCCTTGAACGCCGCATGACCACCTACTCTTATAAAATGACAGCAGTGCTCTGAAACATATAACTCCAGAACAAGTTCCACTCGTAGCCCAGTGGAATGCTGCTACAAAAGGTGGCAGGGCAGCGGGCACTGGTTCCACTTCTGTCACAGCCTTTTTGTCTATTCAGGATTTTCATTGCCATCACAAGCTGCCATCACTGCCACTTTACTCAATACTTGCAGAACTGGTGGCTGGCATGAGTCTCTCTGCTAGCAGCTACGTAACTGCCTCTCTTGAATAGCATCGGGAACTCGGATAGCACGCGCCACCCGGCGAAGACAATAAAGACAGCACCTGGCCGTGGCTCGTGCAGCCATGGCTCGCAGTTCTGTTCTGGTGTCGGTTCGCAGCAGTGGTCTTGTTCCTTCGCTCCTGAGGCATTAAGCCTACATTGGTGACCTAGGACGAGCAATGACCGATCCCGCTGCATCCACGGGACAGGACTCGCATCCGCAGGACGTCTCGTCACTGCAGGTTCGCCTCCCACTTGTCTGGCCCCAGAACCCACAAGTTTGGTTCCACCAGATCGAGGCGCAATTTTGCCTTTCCCGCATCAGCTCAGAGACGACGTGCTACTACCATGTCGCCTCGAGCCTTCCTCCTGACGTTGCCGGTGAGCTCTCCGATGTTCTCTCCGCCCCCATGGGTGCTACACCATATCAGCACCTGAAAACCAAGGTGCTGGAGAGATTTAGGCCGTCGGAATGCAGCCGTCTCCAGCAGCTCCTTACCGAGGAAGACCTTGGTGACTGGCGCCCTTCCCAGCTTCTGCACCGGATGCGACAGCGCCTCGGGGAGCGCGATATCCCCAAACACTCGGCGTTGCTTCGAGAGCTTTTCCTCCAACGCCTTCCCCAGCCCATCCGCCTCGTTCTTGTGGCGGCCGGTGCCATCACCCTCGGCCGCCTGGCTGAGCTCGCCGATAACGTTCATGCGACGACCTCCCCGTCCGTCGCTGCTGTTTTGCCGCCTACAGACCCGGCTATTTCGCACCATGAGGCACGTCTCGATGAACTTGCCGCCTCAGTTGCCGCACTCCGCAGCCCACCCCAAGAGACCCGGCCTCCTCATCTCGATCATCGCGCTCTTTCGCGCCCACGTCAAGCTCGGAGTACCAGCCCTCCGGCGTTTTCGACACCGGGCCACAAAGTGTACACTGCCCTGTTCGTGGCCAGGGCAATGCCCGCCAGGATCACTAACGGCGGCGTGTGGTCCCACCAGTCATCCGAGCAGCCTGTCTATGGTGACTGACAAGTCCTCCGCACCCGGTTCCTAATAGACGCGGGAGAGGAAATCAGCGTGGTTCCACCGACTAAGGCTGATCGTACCAAGTCATCAGGGCAGTTACTCCGTGCTGCCAACGCCTCGTCCATCGCCACGTACGGACTACAATCTCTCACCCTCGACTTCAGGCTTCGCTGCACTTTTCAATGGGTCTTCGTCATCACAGACGTGGTTCACCCAATCACCGGCTCAGACTTCCTCTCATACTTCGACTTGGACGTCAGCGTGCAGCATCGTCGCCTTACCGACGGTCTGACTCATCTCTCCATCTCGGGAGTCTTGTTCGACCTTGCTCCCGTGGGCATCCGCACGCTGATACTTTCCTCAAAGTTCGCAAAAGTGTTGGCGGATTTCCCGAAGCACACCAAGCCATGCAACCTCACTCAGGCGCCTAAACCTAAACATACGGTGACACACCACATCGTCACCCGGGGTCCACCCACAGCTGCTCGACCGCGCCACTTGTTTGGAGACCGTCTATCTATCGCCAAACGTGAGTTCGACCACATGCTACAGCTCAGCATTATACGCCCTTCGTCCAGCGCGTGGGCGTCTCCGCTGCATCTAGTGCCCAAGCGTGATCCCGGTGACTGGCGCCCCTGTGGCGACTATAGGGCGTTGAATGCCAAAACTGTCCACGACAGCTATCCGCTGCCCCACATCCAGGACTTTACATCACGCCTCGCCAGCTGCACCATTTTTAGCAAAGTTGACCTGGTTCAAGCGTATCACCAAATTCCCATCGAACCCACCAACATACCTAAGACCGCTATCACGACACTTTTTGGTTTGTTTGAGTACGTGCGGATGCCTTTTGGATTACGCAATTCGGCTCAAACCTTCCAGCGGTTCATGGCCGAGGTCACGCGGGGCCTACCGACTGTATTCAAGTACCTTGATGATGTCCTCATCGCCAGCACTACGCCTGATGATCATGAACAACACCTACGTGCTTTCTTCAAGCGTCTTCAGTAGTACGGCCTGGTTGTGAACGCCTCCATGTGCGCTTTTGGTGCATCTGAGCTCGAGTTTTTGGGTCACCACACATCCTCAGAGGGTATCCGCCCTCTCGCGTCCCACGTCCAGACCATCGAGAATTATACCCAGCCTACAACACTGCGCCACTTACGACAAATTCCTGGGGCTGGTGAATTTTTCCAGGCACTTTATCCCGCACTGTGCAGAGCTGCTTCGCCCGCTCACTGACCTCCTCCGGTCAACCGCTGGCCCGTCCTCCGCCATTTCTTGGTCGTCAAAAGCCCAGGCCACCTCTACTGCCGCAAAGCAAGTAGTCGCGAACGCCGTACTTATTGTCCATCCGCGCAGCAACGCCCCTACGGGATTGATGGTGGATGCCTCCAGCGTGGCCGTCGGAGCCGTCTTACAGCAATACATTAACTCCGAGTGGAGACCATTGTCTTTTTACTCTCGGAAGATTCTTCCTGCTGAGACCCGCTACAGCGTCTTTGGCCGAGAGCTCCTAGCCATCTACTCCGTAATGCAGCACTTTCGGCATTTTGTAGAAGGATGCCAGTTTCACGTGCTGGCCGATCATAAGCCACTGGCATATGTGTTCTGCACTAACTCATCGAAGTACATGTCACGCGAACTCCGTCAGCTCGCTTATATCTCGGAATTTACTACCGGCATCCGCCATGTGAAAGGTGCCGCCAACACCGCCACTGATGCCCTCTCTCGTATAGCCGCGATAGACACTCCATCTCCCATCGTCGACTGGGCCGCATTCTCTTCTGCCCAGCATAATGACCATGAGCTTGTCGCTTTTGAGAGAACCCTCGTTCTACGGCTACGGCTTGTGCCCCATCCCTGCTCGCCTGAGCCCTTGTAGTGCGATGTGTCAACAGACCTTCCCAGCCCTTTTGTTCCGGCTTCGCTACGTCGCCCCATCTTCCATTCTCTACATGACATATGCCACCCAGGCAACCCGGCTACTCAGCGCCTTCTCACCCAGCACTATGTTTGGCCCGGCAACAACGCTGATGTGCGCGCTTGGACGCGCCTGTGTCTGCCCTGCCAGACGACCAACGTCTGTCGTCATACCAAGATGACTTCCCAGGCCTTCTTACCACCTGGCCGTCGTTTCGACCATGTACATCTCGACATTGTGGGCCCTCTACCCGTATCTCGAGGCTACCGTTATATCCTGACCATGGTCGACCGCTTCACTCGCTGCCCGGAGGCAGTCCCCATTCCTGATCTCACCGCAGAGACTTTCCCGCGCCTTCATTTCTGTGTGGGTATCTCGATTTGGTTGCCCTGGCACCGTGACAACAGACTGTGGACGCCAGTTTCAGTCCCAGTTCCCAGCCCTTTTGTTCCGGCTTCACTACGTCGCCCCATCTTCCATTCCCTACATGACATATGCCACCCAGGCAACCCGGCTACTCAGCGCCTTCTCACCCAGCACTATGTTTGGCCCGGCAACAACGCTGATGTGCGCGCTTGGACGTGCCTGTGTCTGCCCTGCCAGACGACCAATGTCTGTCGTCATACCAAGATGACTTCCCAAGCCTTCTTACCACCTGGCCGTCGTTTCGACCATGTACATCTCGACATTGTGGGCCCTCTACCCATATCTCGAGGCTACCGTTATATCCTGACCATAGTCGACCGCTTCACTCGCTGCCCGGAGGCAGTCCCCATTCCTGACATCACCGCAGAGACTGTTTCCCGCGCCTTCATTTCTGTGTGGGTATCTCGATTTGGTTGTCCTGGCACCGTGACAACAGACTGTGGACGCCAGTTTCAGTCCTCCCTATTTGCTTCCCTTAATCATATTCTCGGCGCCAGGCATTGCCGTACCACTGCATATCATCCGTGTGCCAACGGCATGGTGGAACGCCTTCACCGCCAATTGAAGGCCGCCCTAGCTGCCCGCCTCAATTGCGTCACCTGGGTCGACTCCTTGCCCCTTGTGCTCCTTAGTCTCAGGGCTGTCATCCGGGAAGACTTACAGTGCTCAGCTGCAGAGCTGGTGTATGGTACTGCTCCGAGTCTTCCAGGAGACTTCTTTACATCCCAGCAGCTCCTAGCCCAGCCCCAGGAATTACTTCAACACCTGCTCGATTGCGTTAAAGACCCCCAGCCTACTCCACCGCGTCCGTCCCGCCACCATAACATTTTTGTGCACCCTGACCTGGCCACTTCGACCCACGTTTTTGTGCGCCGCGACGCTGTCCGAGCTCCACTAACACCGGCCTACGATGGACCTTTCCGCGTTCTCCGCTGTGCCCCGAAAACCACTACCCTCCTACAGAACGGCCGTGAAGAGACTGTCAGCCTAGGCCACCTTAAGCCAACTTACGTGGAGACTGCACTGGAAAGATTCGCAGCACCGCCTGACCTACTGCTCCAGTGCCCTCGCCGGCCCTCTGTCTGTTTCGACTTCAGTCAAGGCGGGAGGCCCTGTAGAGCCCTCTCTTGGGTGGCGCCGGGAACTGGGATAGCACGCGCCACCCGGCGAAGACAATAAAGATGGCACCTCGCCGTGGCTCGTGCAGCCATGGCTTGCAGTTCTGTTCTGGTGTTGGCTCGCAGCAGTGGTGTTGTTCCTTCGCTCCTGAGGCATTAAGCCTACAAGTCTCTCTGCTAGCAGCTACGTAACTGCCATGTCACATTTCACCGACAGTAGGCCATGCCAGGCGCAAATTTCATTTATGAGCTTCGTATCAAGAGCTTTGACATCAGGGTACACGAACATTGATCATGTGGGTCCTTTTTCTTTCATATTCTTCGGAAGAACTGGAAGTGCAAGTACTAGCATGAGACCTTCTACAGTGACACTGCATTCCTAAAAACAGGTGTTCCAACCCTGGCCTGTGCACCTTATACCTAACGGTATATCTCGTGACCTAAGAGGGTCACAGCCAGCCACATGTGAAAGCGAAAAAAATGCTAAATAACAAGATGTAAACTGGTTAATCAGATGTCCTATGGGACACTCTACTCTCTTCCGAGTTCGACACCTCGAAGGCTGGTTAATTAAATTTAACTAGTAGCTTATTAAGGCAAAACACACACACAAAAAAAAATTATGGTCAATTTGCATATTTCGGCCGAATGCGAATTAGGTGCACTAGCAGTTCGGTTTTCACTTCTGTTCCCACGTTCAGATCCAGTATTCACGGATGGCAGTTGTTCAGATAGCGATAATGGGTTAATTTCCATATCTACAGAACTGGTCATTCTCAACATTCACATATCCCTGGGAGTCTTCCTAGAACTCCTGGCACAGTGGTGCAGCGGTCACGCAGTGCACCACTGCCTTCTATCGCAGATCCTGCCATCACGAGGGGACTTGGGTTGCTTGGGTTGGGTTGCGATCCAGGTTGATCTTCACGAGCAGCCTCTCACGACTAATTGAGCTGACGCCTGACACGGTGGGCAGGCTGCTAATGCTCACTTGCCCGCCACTTGGTGGGCAGGTAAGCAGCCTGCCACAAAACCGCCTTCAGACAAACACACATAGGCTAAATGCGGGGAATGGCCACTATAAGTGCTAGGGCACTAAAAATACACACTACAGAATTGTCAACCGTGTGCCACAAACAGTCTTCCTCTAGTGCATCAGCATATTTTAAGACTATGGCTCTAGTTACAAGGGAAACACACTAAACAGGATGCACAAGAGTCAATGCCTTTACAGTGTTCACCTCTGCCAACTACACTGCTTCTGTACCATGTTAAACACCCTTAGCACAGTGCAACATGCAAGTTATGAGAGCTCTACGCTTCGGTGGGTGAAGCAGGCTATACAGCCAAGAAAACTACATTTCAGGTGGAACACTTCGTTCTAGTGAATGACTCTGCAATACAGGACTAGACAATAAATACAGAAATATGAGAAATTTTAGCAAGCACTTGATTGTGCTAAAATGCCAGCCAAACTAGTTCACAAACACTTTGACTACTCCCGATGCATTAAGCTTTTGGGCTGTGGCAAGCCTCAAGCTCTCATTTCTGAGTGCACACCTTACACAGCCCACTGTCGAACAAGGCATCAGCAATTGACCTATTTGTAAAAAGGCCTATTGTGTGAAATGATTACATTTTGGCCATCACAGGTTTTAAAATGCACAAAAAGCAGTGCTCATGTATGCACAGGCAGAAAACAGTTGCACACACCACAAAACAAAATAAATGCAAAGGCTTTCTTTGTTTTAATATGAGAGTGTAAGGAGGGCCGTGACAGTGAACACTGCGCGGCATCGGCATCTGTGTAAAACCTCCACCTGCCAACCATGGCAAGCGGTGTTCAGGGGGATTTTCCTCTCTTCACCTGCGAACAGTCCCCCTCCCCCTCTCAACTTGTCTGGGATAGGGAGATGCTGGACTAATAACTCAGAAAAAATGACAATGACTAAGAAGAAAATAACTTGGACCACAGGAGGCCTGCATGCAAGGTAGACAGCCTTCCGAAGAACTCGCTATGCAAAAATTAGGCTTGCAGGAGCTATTCCTTCTCCGCATTGCTCAGGAAAAGCAACACAAGTCTCACAAGCCCCACTGGTGGCTGTGTTTAAAATGGCCACCTGCTGGTGCAGTGGCGCATTACTTATCTGCTGCACCACTGCGCTGCTACTGGTACACATACTCGCCGCGATATATCGATGCGACACGTTTTGAGTAGCTACCACAATTTAAGTTAACAACCAGAGATGACACAATGGGAGATGGAGAGATGACACAAGTGGCATAGAATCAGAATTAGAACAGACTGGCGAGTGAAAGAAGAATGCTATCACAATTCCTCCACATCAATCCGATTGATCACCCCTCAATTTTTTTGACAGTGGTCCATAGCTTAACTAATGCTCCTGCCATAATAAAAGAATGCTATAGGGTCAGTCCACGCCAAACACCCCAAACGTTGCGGTCGACCATCTCCAATTTGTTAAAAAAAAAATTGGCGGTGGTTTAGCTCTGGTTAAACCTGGAGTGACGCGATAGCTACAGCTGGCCGAGTGGAACTTACTCAGCAGCTGCTCCGCATCACGTGATGAACCAGGTGACCAGCCACGGCGCTGCACGAACCACATGACCAACCATGTGACAGCGTGGCGGCGCCGCCACGCTGAAGGCTCGAAATGCTACCGTAATGTAGCTGTCGCTACAAAATTAACGTAAAGTTATCCAATTGTGCGTAATCAAAGCCCAAAATATTTTTGCCAAAAAAACTTTATTCGCGAGGTGAGAGCAGTTTGTACATTTAGAAAAGGCGAGAAACCGGACACTGCCCAATAATTAATAAAAAAAAATTGAAATTTTTAGAAAAAACTCCACAATTTTTTCAGTGACATTTGCACAGATTTTGGCTTTCTATATAATTTGAAGCATGTAGCTTTATCCAGCATAAATATTTTTTTTTTAATTGAAAGAAAATATTAAAATGTGCCATTTTTGTCTTTTTTTAATATCAACTTGCCCTCGGAAATAGTCATTCTGCGTCTGCAGATGTCTAGTATCTAGAACCAATGTTACAGGTGATGAAACTGTGTACATCAAAGTAAAAAAATACTAAAGTTGCAAAAGTGCATTTTGAGCCAAAAACACTAGTTAACTTCACCCTGAGGTGGTCCAAGTAAAAATAGTAAAAAATAAAAATTGAATTTTTATTTTGACCAGCTCAGGGTCAAATTAACGGGTGTTTATGGCTCAAAACACAGCCACAGCTTTCTGCAACTTTAGTATTTTTTTCACTTTGGTGTACGCAGTTTCATCACCTGTAAGGCTGTAACATTGGTTATAGGTACTGGACACCTAGGGAAGCAAAACACTATTTCCGAATTCCTGAGAACAAGTTGGTATTAAAAGAACGACAAAAATGGTACATTTCTATATTCTCTATAAATTTTTTTTTAATATTTATGCCGTATAAAGCTGTATGCTCCGAATTATATAGAAAGCCAGAATCTGTGCAAATGTCATTGAAAAAATTGTGGAGTTTCTTCTAAAAATTTCAGTTTATCATTATTATTGAGCAGTGCTTGGTTTCCTCCTTTTTCTAAATATTCAGACTGCGCTCATCTCATGAATAAGTTTTTTTCGGCAAAAATATTTCAGGCTGTGATTATGCACATTGGTATAAGTTTCCGTGAATTTTTTTAACAAATTGGAGATGGTCGAGTGCTACATGTGAGGCATTTGGCGTGGAATGACCCTATAGAGGGTCATCATCATCATCACCACCACCACCCTGACTACACCCACTGCAGGGCAAAGGATAGGATAGGATAAACTTTATTGCTCTAGTTTCTATGCACTTCAGAGTTTAGAGGTCGTCTTTATCTTGCGATGTCTTCGCCCTCTTCAGCGGGTGGAGCCCCTATTCCAGGGCCCCATTGGATCTGGCAGCTTTCGCAGCATGTTGTACCAGCCTTCGTTGGAAGGCTGGATTGTGGCTGGGAAGCGCTTCCTCCCACTGCTCCCGACACGGTTCTTTCTGATTATGGAAACTATAATTGTCCTTGCACTCCCACGTTCTGTAATACATTGTGGGTCTGCCTCCGCATTTGGGGCACGTGTCCCTGTACTGGGTTGGATACATCTTATTTAATATGAAAATATTAGCTAGGGTTTCTGTTTGGAGCCTCTTCCACATGAACGCCTCTTCCTGAGTCAGGCTAGAGTGCAGTTCCGGATATCTTTTCCTTACCCCCCTGTAGTAGTTGGTGATTTCTGAGAAGGTGGGCATTACGTTTTCTGAGGCCCCCTCCGGGCTGAGTGGATGTGAGGCTCGGTTCGTGGAGGCTCGAGCGGTCTCATCGGCCCTGAGGTTGCCCCATACTTCCGCATGTCCAAGTACCCAGAAAACAACATGCCTCGCCTGGTCCTTTTTTGGAGCCACTTGTGCTAGGACCTGTCTTGCACCATTTACTCATCTTTCCTTTCATATAGCTCCTGCACGTCTCTTTCAAGTCCGTTAGGATGATTAAAGATTTTCCGATCCAGTTGCCTTCGCCGATCACTAGAGCAACTGCGAGTTCCTCGCCCTCATCAACCATACCGTTTTTAATGGATGCGCTAGCGAATTCTACGCCCTCCCAGTTGAGTGCTACCGCTGCTATTCTCACGCCTCTTCCTCTATATCTGGACGCGTCCACATATACTGTATTTTCTTTGACCGCCAGTTTCTCTTCTATGTATTTTGCTCTTGCCTTTCTCCTAGCCGGGTGTAGGTTTGGGTCCATGTTTATGGGGAGCAAGCAGACTTTGATAGTGGCTCTGATGTTGTCGGGGATGTCCGCTTCCTTTTCTAGTATATTTTTTTAATTGTACCTCAACTTTGCTAGGATTCTTCTGCCACTTCTTGTTAGCACCAGCCTTTTCTTTTGCGTCTCTAGCTGTGCCTCTTCCAGCTCTTCGAATGTATTGTGAATGCTGAGCGCTAGTAGCTTCTCGTTTGCTGCATGCATCGGCAGATGAAGGGCCGTTTATACGCCTTCCGAATGATTGCGTTGATTTGGTCCCTTTCTCCTTGGGTTGTTTGGAAGTATGGGAGGGAGTAGGTCACCCTACTTATGATCAAACTTCTTACGAGTTTCAGAGTGTCGCTTTCTTTTATGCCATGTCTTCTCTGCGATACTCTGGTTATCACTCTTGCCACTTGCGTCGTAACCAGCTTAAGCCGGTTGATTGCGAATCCGCATCTCCTGTTTGTTTGGATCCACTTTCCGAGGGTTCTGACCTGTTCTCTTCCCAGAATGTGGCTTCCTTCGAGCAGGATTTCTACCTTCTCCGGAGTTTTTCTTCCCTCTCTGGATTTTGATGATCTCCCGACTTTTCAGTGGAGCACGCCAGTCCTCTTTCTTTCCCATGCTCTTCCACACACGTCGCCACTTCTTGTAAACTTCTCTCTTTTTGTCCTAGCGTTCTCTGGTTGGCCCATATCGTGATGTCATCCACATAGATTGCGAAACCGATGGCCTCGATCTTTTCGAGTCTTCTTGCTAGTTCTATCATCGCTACGTTGAAGAGTACCGGTGATATTACCGAGCCTTGCGGTGTGCCCTTGTTTGGCGTGTTGATTTTTTCTCCTCTGAGCTCCCCGATTTCCACTGTGGCTGTCCTGTTGCTTAGGAAGGCCCTGGTGTAATCGTGGATCTTTTTTCCGCAGTTGGCATTGTTGAGTCCCTCCATGATGGCGGCGTGGCCTACATTATCAAAAGCGCCTTTGACGTCTAGGGCCATGATAACGTTTTCACCATTGTACGGGACTTGCGTTTGGACTTCTTCTTTGATCTGAAGGAGGACGTCCTGCGTGGACAGCTTTGCCCGGAAACCAAACATGCTGTCCGGGTAGTGCCCCTTCTCTTCTAGGTGTTGCTGTAGTCGACGGGTGACTATTCACTCAAAAGGGCAAAGGCCTCTCCCATGTCTCTCCAATTAACCCTGTCCTTTGCCTGCTGCGCCCACCCTATGCCTGCAAACTTCCTAATCTCATCCTAATCTCATAGAGGATAGAAGGATGAAAATAAATGACAATGACCTTGAATTTATGGTGAATGCCTCGCACACATAACATTCAACTGCAATTAGGGCAGATCTCAAAATGTCATTGCTCTATCCAGGCACATATCCAAGGAGAGGCCAAAGGACCCCACCTCCCCTCCCAAAATTAAAAATCATTCCCCCAAATTCATTCGGCAGTGCTCTTGTTGGTTATGCGACGCCCGGCAACCAACCACCCCCCACCCTTTTAGTGTACAAGAAACTTCCATGGGCCCCATCCCACAAAAAAAATCCTGGCTACGTGCCTGGCTTTATCTGTTATGACCTTAACAGGGCAAAGGAATAAAATGATGCTACTAAATGTGGCTTTGAAGCGCTCTAAGCAACGCACACCTGCCATCAAGCCACAGTTCGATAGAGCTCTGCAACTTATTTTAACAAGAGTTTCTTCGCACAAGTGTGCCGTTGTAAACTTTATCGTAATACAAAAGCATCCTTGCTAAAAAAAATGGGAGTACTTCAATGTAATGCACTTTCACTATTAAAAAAGACACCCACCGATCAAAACTTACACTTCTCTCTCTATCAGCAATAAGATGCTACAAGACTATTTCAGTCATGCACAATTCTTTTCCTTCAAGAATGACACAGCTAATTGCTACCATGAATTTGGGCACAACAAAGATCACTGGACCAGTAAGGAAAGAAAGAAAACTAAAATAATATTGATTTCAGTAGCACAATGTTGCATCAGAATTGAATTTGTGTCTTAAAATTAACAGGCAAAAAAAAAGGCTATTCAATTATGATTTTATGAAATGGGCTCTATGAAAAATGCAGGAACTATTATGAATAGCCTTCCAGAGACCTCACTCAAAGGCATGTCCTCTTGGACAATTCCATAGCAGCTGCCAAGTCACTACAAATTCTCATGCGTCTTGTTCCCAATATTGGTGCTGTTCCAAAGAGAGATTGCTGAACTTACTGCACACAACCTGCCTTGGATTGAGTTGCTGCGCCAAAAGCACTGGCACCAGTTTGCGCAGATCAATGCGGGCTTCATATGTCCCAGCTGGAGGAACAGAGCTGTCAGCTGAAACATCAAGGCTATTGAATTTCGCCACTCGCAGTTCAGTGTACTCGCTGATTGCCATAGCACTTGCGATCAAATTCTGCCAATAGACATTCATCCATCATTCCACACATAAACCACAATTTTGCTTTGGCAGGCAAATATACATTTTTTTCATTTAATTTGGGGGACTATTTTTTTTAGTTCAAGATCAGGAAAAAATAAGGTGTCTTATAAAATAGTCCCATAATTAAGGTTGTCTAGAGCATTTACCAGTGATATAACTAACGAATTGCATTCCTTTTGCTGCTAGACATAAACCTATGTATTGCTTACTTGTTATTTTCATAAACAGTCTGTAAATGGCAGTCTGTTGGTCATTGTACCTATATTCTGCTTGCTTTGAAAGCATCACATATGTACCATTAGGGAACTAAATATTCTTTCTAAATTTACTTTTACAATCTAAGATTAGCCTGGAAGTACTTAATAAAACACAATTGCTAAGCATATGAGCACAGTTTGAACATCCACTGTACACATGCACAGGAAAAAAACATGCTGCGTAACACGCATCACACTGATATACTTGAAAATAATTTTGTCTATAAAATCTAGATTTGCTGCATGCTCTTCATCTGTTTCTCATAAAATTTGTGTTATGCTGTTCTGTTAGGGTATTCAATAAAGCTATCACAGTTGAATGAAGTGGATTCCTCCATACACACTCGGGTTACCTAAGAAGGTAACAAAACATCTGTGCGTAGGGCAAAACACACATACATGACCTTTAGTGATTCTTCTCTTAAACCACGTAAACAAAAGCTGAATGTCTGCGTAATTGAACTAGAAAGATGCATAAATACCATTAGATCAGTGCCTTAATCCTGCTTCACAGATCGCATTTCCAGCACATGTAGCTAAAAAACCATCCAACATGCTGTACTCTCACAACTATACCAGCATTATAGTTGGCCTTCTGAAGTGCTTTCAATTTCTGTATGCTTCTAATACAACTTCCACAGTGGTTCAGTGGTTATGCCGCTCGGCTGTTGACCCGAAAGACCCGAGTTCCAGGAAATAAACTCAATATCTGTGCTTCTCCCTTTCGCAGCTATGCATGCAAGCAGAAAAACAATGCAACAAAACAATGTGCGAGTCAAGCTCAGAATGTCGAAAGTCTAAGGCATGCATGAAATGCGGATATTTATTCTGGAGAAGGCAAATATTAAGAATTTAAAACTAAAAAGTATTTATACTAATTAATTACCTGGCATGTGTTAGAGGTATATGTTTCACTGTGCCTGATAATTCCAAAAAGCTCTAAAGTAGCAGCACAAATCCTGAACACGCAGAGGGGCTAAAAAATTACCGTCAGTACCACAGATGACCGGTCCTTTGTGTGTCACCGCCATCAGACTACAAATAACCATTGTGCAGAAAACACTTAGCACACTTGTCCTTCGTCAATACAGAGTACAAGTTCATCTTCTATGGCAAGTATTAACACAATTTGCTGTTGGGGTTAACTTGGAAAGCACACGGCATAACAATTTCTTCAGTAATGATCTATGATCACTGTATTAATATCACTTTGTTCTACATGCAGTTTAAGAATGCAAAGTATTTCAGTGCCTTGGAAACAGCCAGTGCAAGTCCACCTTTTGTCACTCCTTACTAAACTTCACTTCCAGTAGTGCTAACCAGTTCTGGTTGCCCAGCAAGGATTACTTACAGTGAACCAAAAAATCACGGCAAACTGGGGGAACAAAGAGAGACACACACACAGCACAAAAAGGCATTGCATGTTGCGGTTTATCATTGAATTTTTCTATTATTCACAATGCACCAGCTACCTGACTGTAAATTGCTGTTATATTAGCAGTGAATTTTTGCAACCTTCACTGTCCCACATGCACACCCTTGCACATTATCAGAGGCTTCCATTAATTAAGAAACAAATCCTGCTCCTAAATAGTCAGCCCTACATGTTAGCCCACTGAATGGTTGTCACTGGGCAAATCTACATGTTGGCTAGTCCAAAACAGCTTAATTTCCATCCGTCCGTCCCCCACCGAAAGAAGGCAGATCTCCTCATACGTAGCTGGTGCAATATTTTACGATGGCCAGAGTGAGTAAGTCTACCCGTGCCATTCAAAGTGAATCTTTTTCAGCAGATTCTTATTAAAAGCTCTTTTGCTTGATACCCCACCAATATGCAAACATCTTCATTTATGCCCACTTGTACATTACAATACAATGGTTCTGGTGGTCTTGGTTTCAATCAGTAGCACTCCGATGGTGCACTGCAATTATGCTTGGTTTTAAAACAGCAAAAAAGATGTATTTGACACAAGTAAATACTGTCCATTTTGTAAACGTAAAGAAAAATACAAGTTATAACACAACCATAGCTCTGACAGTGTGTATGGCATAAATGTGACCTACCAGAAACTGGAAACAGCAAACCCTTGAAGTGTGTAGTCACAGTGACCATGTCTGTCTGAACAGATGCAGTCATTTCATGGTCACTGGAAATCGTTAAGGTCTGCAATCCATTCAAGCATTGATATGATTGACTGGCACACTTATTTCATGCAATGAAGAATGGGAAAAAAGGACTTCAATTAATTACTAACTTCCTGCTTAGTAATTCCTGCTGATGGCATCCTACCAGCCTTCAGAGTACCTCTGACACACCATTATCCTGGGTCTAATAGAGACAGCTGCAGCTAGAAAACATCTGCTTCAATGATTCAATTTTACCATGCCATAGTTGAAAAAGCTGTGAAGAATTTATGTAAAGAAGACATTTCAACTAAACCTGCATGCACCACAATGATAGTGTCTACTGGGCACCAAATGCAGTGCCCAGTCCCAAGCTTAAAGTAATTACACAACAGTAAAGACATAAGAAAGTATTCTGCATGATAACAGCACAAAAAACACCCTGTAGAACAATGATGTAGCTGTCAAGTTTAGGCCCATATTAGGGTAAAATGGACTTATAGCTTCAATATTAAGCAGATGACTAAAAAGTTGATAGAAGTCTTTCTGAACTCTCACCGCATACGAGCTGAGGTTCTTCATCTTGTCCACAACATTTTTCATCACCTTTAACGACGGCATGTACGCAACAATCTGCACAAATAAGCAATGTTTTACATGTGAAACTCCAAAACAGCACAGGCTCACTTCAGTGGCTCAGTGGTTATGGCATTCTGCTCTTCAGCACAATCACCTATTTGATTGTGGCCACAATGACTGCTTTCTTATGGACGCAAAAATGCATATGTACCAAGATTCCAGTGCATGTTTTGAAGATCCTAAGTGATAGAAATTATTCCGGAGCACTTCACAACACTGTCTAACATACCCATTTGCTTAGCTTTGACACATAAAAATCAATTACCTATTATCAAGAGAGCAACACAACTCCTTCTTAAGAAAGAGTTGAAAAATATCCAATATTTCAATCAGTAACAAAAGCCAGGCATAGTTACGAATTTTGCTCTTGCCCTCATCTGTTTACCCTAAAACGCTTCTCTTCGACAGCTGAGTAACTTTAACTGTGCCATTAATAGTTTGGGTGCACACACGCATGCAAATAAGAATAATTATTATGCACGCAACAGTAATTTGGAAAAGGCCAGCACAAGTTTTCCTTATTGTGCAAGGAGGCACCCATGGCATCAAGTGTAAGCTCCATGTTTGGATAGACGTTTGGCTTCCCTAAATGTGCGTGCGAGAATGTGCGAAACATCAGACGCTTCAGTTAAGTTGCTGTTGCCCTGTGCAGTATTGTACTTACATCGCCTTCCTCCACTTCGGGTTGCGCAAAGTTGTTCCACAACCGACGTGGTATCACAGACACTGGCACGTCGTGAACGACAGTTCTAGACGTTGGAACCAACGACGGCTGCGAGCGTTGGAATAAATGAAATACGACAGAAGCCTTAGTCTAGTTTTTTTTTTTTTTTTTCCAGCACACTTGCAGAAATATACAGCACTGAGACGCCACAAAGTAAGCGACGAAATTAATGACGGAAACAAGTGCGGAAAGTCGGCTCACCAATTCAATTTCGAAACTTAAGCAAGGAGTTTGTTTTTTTGTAAGCTTGACTTTCAGTGACTTGGCAGCTGCTGCTGACTTGAGTGCTTTCACGATGTGGTCAGCTACAACATCGAGGTATATCTCATTGAATTCTTCTGAAACACCTTGCATGTTATACTCCTGAAATAAAGTGTCCTGAAACGAAAGCGGCGCCAGCAACAGGAGCACATAAGTGAACGCATGTGTGTGCCCGAAAGCAAAGCGAAACATTGCGCACATACCTGCGGTATATCGGCCCAAAGCCACCCGCCACCGTTCACGGCATCCTCATTCAGAATAAAGTAGACGCTATCCGTGGTAATACGCATGGTAACATCCTTAGCCAGTTTAGAAACTGTGTGCACGATTCCTGCAACGTAAATTATTCTGCCATGCAATGCGCAAAACTTTCGAAATCCGGCTCGGTTCAAGCGAGCTCAAATGGCATCGTCTCGCACCGCGCATATGAAACATAATTAGTCGACCATAATAAATATATCAAGGACTTACTTGATAACTGCTGAATACACACAATGTCTACAATCCGCCCGCGAAACTTCATACTCGATGCTTGAAATGCTTCAAACAACGCGGACCATTGAGCAAGAAGAGTCACCTGGTCATGTGACGTCAAGGGCTTCACGGATTGACTTAACAGGGCTAGCGCTGGCTGGGGCGGGCTTGTACGCCTTAAAAGTTGACAGCAGAAAAAAAAAAAATCTGCAGACGCACACGTTTGTTTTACACTGCTAGTTATACTCAGCTGCTGCACAGCCGTTCAGTTGTCGCGTATTTGGTACTAAAAAGGGAAAAAAACAAAGAATGGAGCGGCCTAACCACCTGTCATCACCTGTGTCGCGTTGGAAGCGCATGGCACGTTGCCGGTCTCGGGAAGTGGAGACCTTGCTGGAGACGCTGGAGTAGAGTGGCTGTCTTCTGACGTGTTGTGTTTACCATGCTTCACCGCGTGATTGTGCCGCTAACAGTATTTTTAGTACCACAATTTTTGCTGGTGCATTCTGGGGATTCTGATCTGGAAGAATTCCGTACGACGATAGCGAAGCATGACAGAGTGCTCGTGATATTCAGTGCGTACCGTTCTCGTTTAGTTGACAGCGTAAGTACCTTGCCGTGCGCAAATTGATAACGCAGTGATTTCACTGCAGCTCAAGAATGCTGCACCTGCACGGAATGCGTCGAAGTCGAACAGATTCTGCATGCAAAGCAGCCGGAGTTGAGCGACGACTACGGAGTGGGTGTTGTGAAAGTGGTCAACAAACCGCAGATTGAAGAACGCTATGGTGTGACCTCCAGGCCAGCTCTGGTATTTTTCCGAAGATCAGTACCTGCCCTCTTCGAAGGTTTGGTTTGTGTTAGCGCATTATTTTCTTGTACTGCCTTGGTACCGAGCTAAGAGGTTAATGCCCTCGTGAGAGCTTATATTTTCCTGCTTTCTCAGGTCACCACGACCCAGACAGCATACTGGAATGGGTAGGCCGGAGCTTAGAGCCTTCAGTTAAGGTCCTCGACGACAACTCTTTTGAGCATCTTACACAAGCTGCGACAGGGGCCACTACAGGAAACTGGCTTGTTGTGTTGTGAGTTGCATTTGACTCTGCCGAGATCGCGCACGTGCTGTACTCACAGGCAGTGTGATGACACCTTTGCTTAATATCGCAGCCATACAGATAAGTGCCTCAAACAAGAGTTGGCAACATGCGTGCTGGAGGGGCTATCATCAAAGTAAGTACAGAACATCTCACATTTGTACCTATAGCACGTTAACACTTTTCTCTCTCTTTTAGAATCAAAGGGACTACAAATGTTGCCATAGTTGACATTGACCGCTCTCCAGGCTTGGCAGAACGGTTTGCAATCAAAGAATGCCCCACCATATACTTGTAAGTGCAGTGACTGTACTTCACGATCTTGTATACATCAACCAGAGTACAGTTTAAATCGTGATTTACTTTTTCAGCTTCCGACTTGGTAAAATGTACAAGTACAACCTCAAAAAGCTGGAGATCAAGTCGTTAAAGAATTTCGCAGATGGCCTGTTCAAAAACATGAAAGCTCATCCAGTGCCAGTGCCTCAGACACCATTGTAAGATCTTTGTTATTTTCATGCACTGACCACGTCTTAATGCCTGTAATTACTTTCTTTTGCAGTGACAAGATGGTCGAGAAGATTGCACTGTTCTTGAAGGTGAGTCACGGCAAATTCAGATGGAAACTTGCTGCAGCTGATTGGTATCTCAAGCGCCGTCACCCTGCCAAGCATTAAGGGCCTGCATCACAGGCTGTACAAGGTCTCTCATAAAGATGCTCATTGTGATAATCAAATTTAATAGTTACATAACTCTAATCAACTGTAGTTGCAATACGCACAGAGCTTGTTTCGGACAGTTACTTTGCTCTGCAGTTACTTGCGATACGGATCTTAAGCTTTTGCGGGAAAGAAACATCTGCAGGTATCTAGTTGGCAGTGTTTCACATATTGTAGGTACCCTTTTACGCTCTGCTTTCAACCACGCTGTATAAAAAAAAAAATGCATGCTAATGTAACTGCAAAGGTGGCAAGCAAATGCAACAGTAGCAGCACCATGAGTCTGGGACCAGGATGATTTTTTCTTTGTCAAGATTCTGAGGAAGCTGTATTGCTCTCCTTTGCAGCCATACAACTGTGCTCAGATGGTGCTAATGAGTATTTGCTCCCGTGGATGATGCTTCACCTTGGGGAATTCCCTCCCTCCCCCAACACAGGCAAAAAGGTGTTCTAGGGAAAAGCGCCATGGGTTCTTGTAGTCTCATTCAGCGACATGGGAAGAACTGATTTAAATACAAAGTCTAACCAAGCTTGTCTGGCCAGAGTGGTAGAAAAAAGCAAGACTAGAGCGTTCCCAACTCACCACAGAACACCATTATTGTAAGCAAACTGTTAAATACTAAACAGTGGAGTGCATGCATTTCATAATTAGCATTCAGCTTCCAGTGCTTATAGTTGAACTGACAGTTGGCTACCGAGGAGTTTAGTAAATTGCTTCTACTAAGAGCAATGCAGGAAAAGGGGGGGGGGGGGGGGGGGGGGGGGGGGGGGGTGAAGGCAACAAAGTAACTTCCTCTGTTACTGTGAATTACAAAAGCCAGATGCCAGAAGAAGCTGCTGGTTAGTTTAATATAAAGTTATATGTTTTGCATGGATAATGTTCACGCAATTGCAGGTATAATTGAGATCAAGCACGACTTATCAGAATTCAATATAACCAGATCATATTTGCAGCATGCTACCCGCTAGCGTGAAAGACCATTTTGCGACTGCTTCCGGTGCTCAGTGGGCACTGCATGTGTGCATTGAAGGTCTGTTTTGTTTTAAAACAAAAGCAGGCTTTGTTGACAGAATGTTTTATTCTTTTATAGGAACACAGAAGAACTGTGATGTTGGGATTCGTGGCGTTTTTCTCAGTCACTTACACCATATACAAGGCTCTCTCACTTCGAAAGGCAAAGAAACCATTGAAGAAAGATTGAGTTTTAGGCCAGGCTACATTCTGGCCAAGAATAAAATTCTTCTAAATTTTGTTTTCTTTGGTTACAGCACAACCTCTCTTGCAAGTTTCCGCAAGTCTTGCCAAAGGAAAATCTTGTAAAACATGTCTGGCGGCCAGACAATGATTTCATAAAGTATTTAAATGCAAAATAGGAATTGTGAGCAGCACAACTTATGTTCTAAAAGCACCATTTCATTAGCACAGTTAAAGTACCAAGCATAGTATGCAGACATATCGCAAGGCAAATAAATGCAATAGTACCATATATATAATTGAGTAGAAATGTAACAAATGAACGAGATGGTTTAGACCACGAAAAAACTAAGCTGATTATCACACACCAGCATACAGCAGGATGCTACTGTATACAAGAGCTCTAGGAAGAAGAACAAAACACATGCTGGTTCATAGTATTAAGGAGAGCTTCAGATGGCCAGTCAAAATTAAGAGATTCCAGTACTTCAAGCAAGTGGCCACACACTGCCACTTCATGAGTCTGTGACATGCATGTTGGGAACACTACAATTCCTTAAAAGCATAATGTGATATGGAAGATCAACATGCGAGACTTGAGGGAAAGGGAGGCATAACACCGCGCTGACACACCCGACATGCTTGCTGCGTTCAGCTTCTACGCTGTAAAAAGTGGGGACAAATGCAGTCACTGCCATTGCTATGCAACCACTCAAAAGCTGTCCGTGCCACTGCACACGCAGTGTTCCAACATACTTCTAGTCATGTGTTGAGCACCTCTGTACCCTCAAGCTAAGCAGGTGCGAGCCAGCCAGGGCACTGTACACACGTGCGGTGGCCGGGCGTCAGCATCGCGAGCTGTTCAGCAGTTCATGCTCCATGTGGTCACTGCACAGCCGTCTGTTTGGCCACTGACTCTCTGGGCCCCACGCTGAACTGGACGTCGTTTCTGGTGGCGCAGCCACTGCACGCACCTGCGGTTGCGAGGGGCATGCGCAGCAGCTGCCAGTCTCAAGAAGGAACGTCACTGGGTCCCTGGTCACAGGCAGAGGTGGCAAGCCCTGCCGCTTTGACAACACCACATACCTCTGCCGCCTCTCCCCCCAAGTGAGACACTTTGGGGGCAACGGCGGAGGCACTGCGCTAGCCTGACTAGACTCCCCCTCGTAAATGTACTCCTCTTCATCCGGGATGGAGGGGGCTGATGTGGCATCCGAATTTTGGCTGCCGTCACTGCCGGTGTCGGCAAAGTCCCGCGATGTCCATGTTTCTTCCTCTTCTTCCTCCTCCTCATCGTGATGCGAAGCACGCAAGGAGCCGGACGATGCCGTTATGCTCAGGTTTGGCATCGAATGGGCATGCACTGGTGCCAACACCTTGGCACTGGCAACGGGCACCCAAGAAGGCTCCGTGGTGGGTGCAAGCTGGCTAGTCTCCAATGGCAGCGTCACAACAGTTGGCGTGGCAGTTTCCGTGGCATTGTTGCTGCTCTCCTCAATGGACGTCTGCTTGGGAGGCTTCTCACAGATGACACGGACTGTGTGGCCCAGTTCGGATATTATCGCATTTTCCTCTGGCCACTCAAGCGCAGACGCCTTCCTGCCACGGAGAAATGCAAGGCTTCCACCATTGCGAAGGTTCTCATGGCGCAGAAGGCTCAGCCTCCTTGATATGCACAGGGGTATATTCGACAAGGACTTGAATGGGCTGGGCTGTCGCTTGCGGCGGCTACGGGCAGGCAGCGTGTGGAACACCAGGCCCCCTTTGTGCAGAAAGCAGGGTACCTCCACAATGAAAGAACTGCTTTCAGCTGTGCTGTGCTTACCGTCACGCGCTGTTGTTGCCCTGCAGTGCACCTCTGGGAAGTCGCCGCCAATAGTAACCACAACGTGCCTTTCTGCTGACGGAGTGCTTCTCTTGGAGGAGCACCCTTCTCCTTGAAGTGCGCCTTCTGCTACACTGCAGCGGCTGGCCTGTGGTGGCGAACTTTCCCCGCCAAGACATGCCACATCTTCCAAAGATGGTGGTTGCGAGTAGGGCGGTGGTGGACCCCAAAGGTAGGCCGGTACTTCGGCATAACCACAAGGTGGTTCTGGAAATGACTGCGGACCGTATCTGGGGTTCATCTGGAGGTGGTGAAACACCCCATCATTAGATCTCGTACGCCGATGCGCGGCACGCGCTGCTGCTGCGGTGCGTGATGACACCCGAGCCTCGGCACGTGCACCAGCATGGCTGCAGCCATTGCGCCAGGGGCTAGGTGAACCGGGGGGACCCACCAGCTCAGCAGGGGAGCTGCACCGCCAGCCGTCACGAACCAAGAGTCGTTCAACAGCATTGCAGCCGGGACGTGACGATGACGAGCGAGTGCGCCGCGTCCATGGCAACCACCAGAGCGGCGGTCGGCGCCGCCGCAGTGCTGTGCGGCCCCGTGCATGGCTCAACTGGCCAAACTCCTCGGGCCGCTCATGCGAACCCTGCTGATGTGCCAGCAGCCGGTAGTCGAGCACATCCCAGAGAGGCCACGGGTGGCACATGTCACCGTAGCAAGCACAGAGGCCATGGTTGGGATGGCGCCGGTACAGCAGTCTGCGACGCAGCTCCAACTGCACACAAAAGGGTTACACTTGTAGCAAAGACAAAGCATAATGCATGGGGACACAAGCTGTCAAGAGAGAGGCACAATTGCTTTCAAAAGCTAAGCAATAATAATTCAACTGAGAAATACAGTCAATGAACAAACGAGGCAAACTGCTCTGCAGCACTTGTGCAACCCTCCTACATTCCCAGAATGGCACACACTTTGAAAATTCCCTAAGGCTGATGAGGTCAGCTTCCATGCGCTGCAGCATCCTACAATAAGTTATGCACAGACCAAAGTGTCTAGGGCATGATACTGAAGCAAGAGGCATGAAAACCTGTTCTAGGTAGACCTTCTTCCGTTCATGGCTGAGCAATTGGTAGACAAGCATGGAGGAGAAGATGCAGACAAGGATCCCGACCACCGACAGGCCGAAGAGCGCACGCAGGCAACCATACAGGCTACCATGCACCACTTCGCAGCTGGGTGTGTCGTTGAACACGAACTGGTGCTCTCCTGCACGCAAATCGAAGGGAATTTTCATTTGCCAGAAGTTCATTGCTCCATTGTAACACACAGCAATATGTTATTCTCCATATGCTATCCACACAGAATCGTGCACCATCACGGAGCAAAGGGCCACATTGCTTACCACCAAGTGACTGCACAAGTTAGAGCATAAATAAATGAAAAAGTGTCTGGATGGCTGCAACATCGCCAATGCTACTCTGATTTCACACTATTCGTAGTGCAGCAAGAAAAGGTGTACAATTCTAATACACCCCATTTCCTGAGGAGCAACAAGTCACAGCTAGACATTTAAGTTTTGGTTTTTAACATGTTATGGGAGTAAAGCAATCTGATTGCTGTTAACACCCTAACCAACTTGAATGAGTCAGGCTCGTTATAAGCAGACTGTCATTTCTGGCTCACGACGACTCCAGCTTGTCATGTTTTCTGGCACTCTGTGCCCGGTTTAAAGAGAGTAGGGGCTTGTCCAAAGCATGTTTTGTAGCGATAGCTTCATTACGGTAGCATTTCAAGCCTTCAGCGTGGCGGTGCTGTCACGTGGTTGGTCACGTGGTGCGGAGCAGCTGCTGCTGCCGGCGAAACCGAGCTGCCACAGCTGTGCGCATGCACCGTGTCAAGTGGGACGAAGATGAAGAAGGAATGCCCAGCGAAACGGAGCGGCGAAAGACTGACTTTGCAATTCAACTGAACAAGTTCCACTCGGCCAGCTGTAGCTATCGCGTCACTCCAGGTTCAACCAGAGCTAAACCACTGCCAATTTTTTTTAGTTTGTCAACAGATGGCAGCACGAGTACTAAGCGACCATTTTGGTATACTAGTTCCAAAAAGAAAATGCACCCGTTGGGGGTTAAAAGCTTGCTGCTCCACACAGCAGTGTCCCAGTGCAGCAACATTTGAGAAGGCCTCCATAGTGCTGAGTAGAAATTTCCTCTTTAGCTAGCAAGTCAGCAGGGTCTACTTGGCGAATACAACGGCCCTTATGGTGCAGCACTTCAGCAAAGTTGCTGCAATTGGGCAGAATTTACCGTAAAAGCTGCCAAACACAAGAAAAGTTAGCAGCACACCTTTCCATGATTTCCATTACAAATCGCACTCTGCCAGCAGCCAATTCAGTGTATTGTGGTTCTCGATCTGCCGGAAGGGTGCCTAACTGCTGCTTCCGACAGAAAGGACTATATCATGCACTGCATTCACGTTTGCCTGCACTTAGCCTTTGCCCAATAACATACAACAGAGCGTTTTTCTGGAATTAAGCTCAGTGCAGTCTCGCAGTAGATTTAAGTGGGAGACATCAAAGATCATGACTATTGGCTTTAACAGGGCTGAAAAATGAACGAACTTCAGCTTTCACCAGAGAAAATCTAATAAAACAAATCGAGAGCCGCTGTTCAAAATAAAGCAATGGGCTAAAGCTAACAGCTTTATTAGTCTGGCACCAGGATGGCAAGGTTATGCTTCGCAAGTCAGAAGGCCTACCTGCGCTGATCATACAGAGGCGAAGCAATCTTGCGGAGCTATTGCAGTGCTTTTCCTGCCTTTTTAAAATGTGTTGACAGGACAGTTTCTTTGCCATATATAAAAAAATTAAGGTTTTAGTGTTCACTTATCAAAGGAAGATTTGCGTCGATGTCTTGCATTTCAAGGTGCAATCAGCTCAGAATAAGAGTGATGAATTTTGTGCACTTCTAGGATGGTTTCAGTTTAATTTTATAGTCACCACCATGAACGAAATTTGGTACAGCCGTGCATCTTGCTGGTTACCATCATGATTTTTTAACTGCGAGTCTTAACAAGAATGTGCCATATCCCTAAATTGTGGAAATAGTTATGAAGTTATCAAGTGATTTGTCACTTTCTACAGAGAATTATGAAGCAACTTGCATAACAACTGGCAATTATGTGTTCCCTCCGTCATGTACAGGCCACATGATGATGGCTTCAAGTTTTTTTTTGCATATCTCTACATGGTTTTTTCTTCTTTATAAATCATTGCAAATGGACCACAGTTCTTGGCGAGGAACTTAACATTGATATTCAGTCTCATATCGCGAAAAAAAAAACAAAGAAGTTGTTTATGATCATTGAATCCTATTCCTTTTACAACATTGTGCAGACCCCTGCATGTACTACTCTTAACAGTGCAAGCGTGACTGGTATGTTTAGTGCCAATTTCTTTGATGATAACCGACTAAGCGGTGCTATAAGTGAGGTGATTAGTGATCATTTAGCCGCGCTTCTTATTGTCGAATTTCAAAATTAAGCCCCCAAAATGTTGTGCATGCAGCATTATTTTCCAGGACATTATACAAAATACAAGTGGGCAGTCTCAAGATAAAACTGCTATTATAAGGCGGGACGGCCTGTTATCTTGTTCTTCGCCTAGTGAGGCACGTGATAATTTCATTTCAAAATTTTGTTCAATATACGAAAAGTATTTTTCATATAATGTAGTAAAAAAATAATAAAAATACATGCACGTAAGCCCTGAATGATTTCAAAATCATTGAAGATGATTAAGATAAAAACCATGCTGTATCAGAATTACCTAAAGAGAGTCGTGACCATGAAGTACTAAACACTGCTAGAAAATAGAGAAATAATTTAAATAAGTGTTCAACACACAATGTGCCATTAATATACACATCTGTCTGACAACTGCGGGCGCTAAGCATAGTCAGGTGAAGCTTAGTTCTATCCTGCCCTCCAACGGCTAGACAAGAACTTTGGAGGTTAATGATATAAGATCAACGTTTTAAGGGAGAAACTGTGGAAGAAAAATTCAACAAGTATTTTTTATCATTAGTCCAGAGCGCTCACGGTGCAGATGTTTCACAGTACTATCTACTGGATGGAACAAAAATGCAACCGGTTAGCTTCTTCTTTGACCTCATTTTCCTATACTTCACCCATACTTCCAACCTAGTCTTGTCAACTGGCATGTTTCCAGAATGATTAAACAATGCTGTAGTCACAGTGGTATATAAAGGTGGTGAAAAAGATAACTTGAGAAATTGCAGCCCCAATACCTTCAAAGTCTCTTAGAAAAATAAGCTGCAAAAGACTTACTCGTTTTTTTTTTTTTAAGCCAATTCTGCTACTGCCATATCTCTGGGATCCAAACAGGTCGCCCTACAGAAACAGCTCTACTTAACCAAAAGGACCAATTCCAGATACACAAAAGAAAGGAAAAACTAACACCAGGC
This sequence comes from Amblyomma americanum, assembly GCF_052857255.1. Lineage (NCBI taxonomy): Eukaryota > Metazoa > Arthropoda > Arachnida > Ixodida > Ixodidae > Amblyomma > Amblyomma americanum. Next base: position 54,249,189 of record NC_135502.1, read on the forward strand.
GTCCTCGTTTTAATGTGTTCAGCAGAATTAGTCATGATATCTTACTAAAAAAATTTTTTACTACAGCATTCATGGCATTGCTTTCACCTCATTAGAACCAATTCAACCCATTCGTTGCCAAAGCCAATGCACTACTGCTAGCGTGTACAGTGGCAGTACTGCCAGAATCCGCGGTATTGCCACTGTAGAAATGGTCGTGCGATTGGTTTGGTTTATGGGGGCTTAACGTCCCAAAGTGCCTCAGGCTACGAAAGACGCAAATGGTCATGTGAAAACAGTTTACTAGTGAAGTGTTCGAGATCAAAAGCAATTCTCTTTCTTGTTAACCCTTCATAAGGCACAAGTTGTGTGCATGTCTCACATGCATACAAATGGTAAAATTGCACTCAGAATGACTCTAAGAATTGAATATCATTTTCAAGCCATTTCGACTACTGGGTTTGTATAAAAAAAAAGAGGTATATAGTTTTAACTGACTTCGTAAAAAGGCCTCAAATGTCATATATATCCTTACCTTAAGTCTTTTGGATGTATTGGACAACTTGCATTAGAACTGAAAATTGCTTCAAGTATTACGAGGCAGTTTTAGTGATGGAAACGGCTGAAAAGCTAAACAATTTTTCAGAATTTTTTTTTTTTTTTTCCGCCAAGATGGGGGTCTCTTCGAACCATACACCCACACTTGTAAAAACACAGAACACCAAGGAGGACTATTAGCAAATTATAAACACACTCTGAATGGCTTGTTTGACAGTACGTTAGTATTCCACACGCAAAAATATGGTACATAAGCACATTGTTTTCCGTTTACTGGCAATTGAAGCAAGTGGACCATGTGTACCCCACTGCTTTACAAAGGATTAAACAAACAAACAGTCACCTTAATGTACTGAAATGCACCAATATCAAAATAGAATTCTCTTCTAAAGCTGAAATGTTGGGTGTAGTTTTCCGTAAAAATATGCTATCAGGTTTTCACACAGATGGCCTACAAGCTGAACTACAGTAAAACCTCATTAATTCGAAGACATTGGGACCGTGAAAAATATTCAAATCAACGAGCACACTGCCTTTACTGGACGAACTTTGCAATCACCATATCCTGCCGCGTAAGAGTCTACCTCCTAACTCGTGGTTCTTGCTGGCCAAAAAAGAAGAGTTTGCTGCAAATATAAGTATAGGCGCTGAAGCACACACGGGCTGCAGAACACACGGGCACTTGTTGGCAAGGCTGACAGATTCGGTTGGTCTATCTATATTTGGTCACGCAATGGACACTCGGTGCACGTGTTGAAGGCTCACACAACACACATCAGTAGCACACTAAATGCTTAGCAGTTCTTGTTACGCACAGCCCACCCTGCACGCGACGTTGCAAATAATGTCGCATACTGCTGCAACTGAAAAAGCTGCCAGACCCCTTCGACTTCATTATAACGAGATTCAACTAAACTGTAAAGAAAGAAGTGCAAAATGCACAGCAGAGCTATCGCATGAACAAGTGCGTGAACTATCACAAGTTCAAGCATGTAACATTGCATTGCACAGCACCCAGCATATAAGCCATTCTTCAACGCTACTTTCAAGTAGAGAACTAGATTTCACTATCTTGGAGGCTAATTTTGTCCCTAGGAATAATAATAATAATAATAATAATAATAATAATAATAATAATAATAATAATAATAATAATAATTGGTTTTGGGGGGAAAGGAAATGGCGCAGTATCTGTCTCATATATCGTTGGACACCTGAACCGCGCCGTAAGGGAAGGGATAAAGGAGGGAGCGAACGAAGAAAGGAAGAAAGAGGTGCCGTAGTGGAGGGCTCGGAATAATTTCGACCACCTGGGGATCCTTAACGTGCACTGACATCGCACAGCACACGGGCGCCTTAGCGTTTTTCCTCCATAAAAACGCAGCCGCCACGGTCGGGTTCGAACCCGGGAACTCCGGATCAGTAGTCGAGCGCCTTAACCACTGAGCCACCGCGGCGGGGCTTGTCCCTAGGAAGGGGTGGATTTGTGGGGTCACTTTCGAAGGGGGCGGTTTGGGGGGGGGGGGTTCATTTGAACCATGCATTTCTTGGACTTTGTATCGTCAGAAAAATGAGGTCCAGCATAGTTTTCATATGTAGAATTCCTTGCTTAGCGGGTAGAGGGAGGGAACGACCGCTTCTTCCCACCCCTACATCTGCTCGTCCCTATGCTACATGTCTGTCTTTCAGCGTGCAATTCCAGAATTCCATCACCTCATATCTTAATAACACTACTTGTATGCATTCCCTACTGTGCACACCGTAGTTTCCTGCTGTCTTCCCCACTGTGTTCCCAACTAACCCAGTAATCCATCCCAATTTAATCATTTTTGAAGTTGGCAAGACTGCGTTCTCACCATCCTGGGCAGGAGACTCTGCGATAGCTGACAAGCACATGCAGGCCCTGTCCTTGGAGGAGTAGTCGCACTTGTGCAGTGTCTGCAGCCTGTTCATGTGCACGACTGTGGTGGTGACAGTGATGACCACACAGAGAAGCACGCACGTGAGGCAGCAGCCACCCGCAAACTTCACCTGGGACATGAGAAGTTCATTCATTCACTATAATCGCCACAGACCAAACACAGGCTATAGCCAACTGCACGTGCCCTTGATTGGCTCAAACACACTGTCATACCTTTGAGGTTAGGTAGAATGACCACTACAAAACAAAGCAACAGTAATTAGAGAACACACAAGGAATGGTGGCGTTTTCTGAGTAAGTGGGTCAATAATCAAGCAGCTGTCCCCATGCCAAGTCAAAAGAAACAGGCCAGGCCAAAATGAATTATCTGATTGTTATAATCAGAGGAAGAAAATGCAAAGGCATTCATACTGTGTGATGCAACAAATCTCCATTCTCCATTAGTAGCACCAGTTGTATATTTTGCTTCCACATTGATCACTTTCCTACCGTGTTCTCAAGTTTGATTTCGACGGCGCTTTTTCGCTCTGCTGCTGTAAGGGCTTCTGGTGGGTGAGAGTGTCTTGAGGGTAGGGGCAGGTGGAGGGGATGCCCTATAAAGTTCTTTGTTTTGTTTTTTTTTCTGCTGTCCCGCAAAAGCTGCACTAATCACCAACATGGCTCTAATCGATCTGTGAGCTGGTACAAAGACACAAAGCTGATACAAATAAATTGTTGAATGCACCAGAGTCACACTGAGTAAGATTTAATTTAAAATCCACAAGCATACTGACCAGGTAAGTATACCGGTTACGACGCTTGGCAAAGCACATGACCATCAGTCCCGTCAGGATAAGCTGGAAATATACAATGAATAAACAAAAACATTACAGACAAGGAAAACTACATATGTGGTACATGCACAGCCATTCATAAAATAGATACTTTAAATAAATGTTTTGTAAATAAAATGATACTCCCAATAAATACTGTTTATTTCACTGTTCAGAACGCTCACGAGATGGAAGTAAAATGCTTGCCCTCACCACTGCAGCAGGTACGTAGGTGGGAATGGTCTCGAAAAACTGCAGGGACGACGTGTACGACTTCAGGGTGAAGTAGATGGCGATGAACAGCACGCCAACAAAGACAGCCGAGCCACCACACACCAGGCAGAGGATGACATACTTGCGCAGCCATATCAGCCACAGGGATGACCTCGCCTCAGCTGCAGAGGAGCCAAAGCTTTCCACTTTCAGTTTCCACAGCAACACATCCTGCTCCAAGAATGCTTAGAGTTGACCATCATGCCACAAAGAAACACCCAAAGCCACCAACCCTTTTGGGCCCACTTAGTACACCACCCAGAAATATGGTACTAATATAAAAATATTTATGAGCATGCACAAAAAAAAAAAGAGTAGTTTTAGGAAAGAACAGCAGTGCTGTTTTCTCAATATACATGAATGCAAAGCCAACTTTTACAAACCAAGAGCTTAGTCACATGACAACAATAAAGCTGAAAGTGCTTTACAGGGGACAGGGAGTGCAAGTTTTAGTCGTTACCACCTGGTTCTTGCTCAGCGTTGGTTTTAAAGCGAAGTAAAGAAACTTCGAGCACCAACAAAAACTCCAAGGGCTTTTCTGACACACGAGAGCATCAGACAGGCAGCCCACCCATCACACTGCCTCGTCCTCCAACAAAAGCACCCAGGTAAACTACAAAACTGCTTTTAACAAATGTGCTCCTTCGCATTAGTGCTAAAATCTGATGTCCCGCCTCAGTGGCATAGCTCATATAGACACATGCGGATAGCACAAACTATGTGCACAGCCTTTGTCATGAGTCATTAGAAAAAAAACACAAGCAACTTGTTATAGTTGTGGATATATTGGAAAAGAAACCATTTGTTTCAGCAATTTGTTTCAGCACAGGGCTACAACCATGCTCGCAATAAACCACCCCCCCCCCCTTCCCCCCACTTAAATCCTGCTTACACGCGACCTCCTGGGGCACCGAAAGCAAGGGAGAAATGATGGATCGACACTTGCCATGCCTGTGGGCAGAAATATTGAGAGTGGAGGGCTCATGGCCATGGCGGCAGACTTGGGAGAGGAAAGGCTGTGCCAGGGGCAAGGCCCTTTCCTGCGGAGGTGGTGACGTCTCCATGCTCAACACAGGGCAGGAACCTGTGTCCGCGCTGGACCAGCTCTCTCTGCCGCCTGCCGAGAGCACAAACTGCTTCCATGAAAACTCCTCATTTCAACAGTCGCACCAAATCAAGAAAACAAGAGCGAGGGGAGGAGAAAAATATTGGAGGCATCACGTACCTCTTTCAAATAAGAATAACAATGGAGGCCTCCAAGGTCTTCTCACACAAAGTTGCTCACATGGGAAAAGTAGAGCACAAATCCACACCCAATGTACAAGCAGCGAGTAACATAAAAAAAAATTTGAAGATTCTTAAGCTTCGCCTTTAGGAGTGGAATGCGACAGCGTGTTGCAGCACTGCCAGAGAGCCCACAGACCGCCATCGCCCATGTGGCGCGACGCGCTTCCCGTTGGAAATACCTTTCAATGCATTTTTCATTTTTTTAGTTGTTTCAATTAATTAATTGACAATTACTCTTAAAATGTTCTTAATTACCATCATCAAGCACTGGCTTTTTCATTCTGAGCATTTTGACACTTTGAACCCCCTTTTTTCCGATTTCTTTCATTTCTTTAATTAATCAATTAATGAATTACAAAGATTTCATTAACTCATCGCCTAGCACACACCAATCAATCATCAATCACTAGAACCACAAATTACCATGATAAGGTTTTTTTTACGCAGCCCCCGATTTTTCGCGACACGCGGTGCCGGCTACTACTACACCGATGGCTTTTCGACCGAACGAGCTGTACACGCTGTCCTGTAATAAGCAAAAGCTTATTACTATAGGTGAAGTGCCCCACCTACAAAAGCCAAAGACACATACAGGCAGACCTCGTGTAAGCACAAGTTAGATGTCCTTCGCAGATTATAAAATTACATCACCTAGCCAAGCATCATGTTCTCCAAAATGTAACGTAGAATGCATGGCCATCATCAAACACATTACAGAGGCAAACAAAGTAGCATATACCATTTACAGCACTTGCTAGGCACAGTCATTGGCACCAAAAGTTTAAGGCATAAAGAAATAACCTTAAGATTCAGAGAAAATGACACAATGCAGGTATTATGATGATGACAAAAGAGGGTTTCGTGGTTTCATTGTAAGATGCCTCATTGGTCTAACTGCAGGACTAAGTGATGATAGAGGTCTAGGCAAAGGAGAGACAGCACAAAGATGAACACATGGAAAAACTGATTCACCGCGGTAGCTTAGAAGCTATGGCGCTCGATTGCCGAACCAAAGGAAGTGGAATACAATCCAAGCCACCTCAGCAGCATTTCAGTGCAGGCACAATGCAATAACGCCTGTGTACCATGCAAGGTCAGTGCACATAAAGAAACCCAGGTGGTCAAAATTAATCTGGAGCCCACCACTACAACTTCTCTCATAGCCCATGCCTAGCTTTGGAATGTTCAACCCCACATAAAATACCATACCATATTATACAAGGACAAATAAACTAACTTGAAGCTGAAAAAAAGAAATGTGTGTGTGTGTGTGTGAAGTGAACAGAAACTAAAAGTAGAACATCTAAAAAGCGGACCATAAGGCACAGAATGCTTAATACCTGTCCGAAAGCATTTGCAAATTTTACTGTTGCCCAGTGCAGCCAGCTGCCACTTTTTGACACATTGTTCACTATTAATGCACTAAAAAAGCTAAATAAGTGGAAAATTAGCTTAATCTACCATAATACATCACTGTGCAGAAAGAATTTACATAAGAGTATCTGTGCATTTCTAGCTGTCTGAATAACTAGTGCTAGCAAAGCGACAAATTTGCAACTGAAATGAACATACCGTAACATTAAGTTTTGCCGATTTACGCCAAATAACTTAAGGGCGCAGGGTATTCCCTCTATGTCTCATGCATTTTTAGGCATATTTAAGAGCTGTTTTTCCACAAACTATGGCACGTAGCTCACTATAGGGCTTGTTTTATTTTATTCCCCATTTCTTCTTTTACTGAACACAAAAATATTGTTTCCTAGCAAATATTGAATATTTTGCTATTTTTTTTAAAATCTGAAACAATCCTCTTTTGCCGTTTTCAGAGAAATTATTCAAGGGAAATACCTACCACACAGATGTGTAACATTCTAGTTCAGTAGCTAGCAGTTCTGTGTAGATCAAGCTGGAAGAAACAGAAGACTTCTACCCTTTCTTGTTTTTTTTTAATAACAGGTCAAATGTAAAAAAAAGTGACACTCAGATATTAGAGATTAAAGACAAAAAAAAAAACAGACATTTACTTCAGTTTTTCGGCACAAACAACAAGCACTGAAACATCTCTTGGGTGACCACTACTCATGTGGCCAGTATCAGTGTCGATTTTACGCTTCATTACTCCTCACTCTGTTCGTATGATTTTCTTTGTGACCTGTTCTGCATATCTCCTAGCGAAGTACTTTCCACAACAGTCCACCTCATGCAACCACATCATGATATAGCAGCTCGAAGATATTCCAAATGCCCTGCAATATTAGCAGGAATGTCACAGGATGTTAACTCTGGCCATACTGCCTTCACTGAAAGTGAACACTGCGTCCATGGTAACTGAGACATGCATTCAAAGGACAGCATTCACTGACCTGTCATCTGGCTCATGTACGCACACCAAATGCTGTAGTATTTCCAACACAGCACATGCCAGGCATCACTGCCAGTAGCGAACACATGAAAATACATAGCCCAAGCAGCCATACGCTTGTTTTCTATGTCGCCAACCGAAAGCAAAAAAAAAGTTGAAAATAATCACACCGAAGTGAAGAAATTGCATGCCTCACACAATAAGAACTGCACGGAGTAATATGCAAATTCCTGCATTAAAAATGCACCTTTCTTGCTCTACCTGATAGCTGTTTATCTATTGAGCTTAATAAAATCCCCAAATTTACATTTGACATTTTTTTTTACAGCATAAATGGAAGTGAGTACTAGCTCCGATGAAACTGCGCAGGCAAATGTTGGGGCAGGCCCACTTGCCATGGTTTCGAAAAACGGGCGGTCTGGGCTGTACTAAAGGGCAAAAAAGCGTGTAGGTCACTGAATAAAGCTCAGGAATGTTTTGGCATTCGAGATTGGCAGAATCCAAAAATCTGATTTTTTTTTATGTTAGCCTCCTCTGTGTACTTCAGTAACCTTGCCTTGTTAAGTAATAGGTCAAATGGAATTCATTTAATGAAGTCTAAAGGTATATCTCCAAGCACCCGTCAACGCACTATTGTCGTGGTGATTATGAGATATTTAGTTACCAGCTCACGCAGCTATAACCTTTGTTTACAATCTCAACAGCTTGCTGGCCCGAACTGCAGATGACCTAGTCTTTGCCATGATTACAGGTCCCTCTTTTAGTTATTTGAGGCAATACTTATGCAACTGGGAGGAAGTGAATCCATACTCAAGTAAATATGACCCCCTAAAACAGTACTGTAAACATACAACTGGTATGACTAACAGCTAGACTGAACATTCTGCAAATTTCAATAAAGATTATAGGCAGGAGTGATGGGGGGTTCATGGCGGTGAATTTATTTTCGCCTGCAGGTGTCATCACTCCTCCCACTTAATACCTAAAACAAACCACAGTCCCCTTAAGTTTTTTTTTTTTTTCATAAACACGCAGGGTAAGCTTCTTTTAGCACACGTGCTGAGCTAGCCTAGGTACGAGGCAGCAAAAGGCTTCCCCGTATTCAATATGCCAAATACCACTGAGAGCTCGTTAACGGGTGGATTAACGGAGTCCGCCGAGACAATCTGATTAGCGTTAGATGTACGAAGAACGGCGCGGCTACGACATGAAAGAGTCCAAGCGGAAAAATTCCGCTTAAGAGTTAGAAAATAATGTACTTAACGCACGAAAAGTAACAAACAAGTGAGAATGACACATCCCGACATGATTCCTCAGCACATTTCGTATGCGCTTCAACGTAATAAGCCCGTCGCGCTCGACCTGATGCAACGTCACCGAATAAAACTGTTCTCACTGCGCAGTGACAAAATTCAAACCTGAGGAAAACTGCTATGCCGTAAATGCTACAAATAGCGGTCTATTATTATAACCACGACTATCGAACACCATCAACAACAGAAGTAAAAGCGTACCGAAACAAGCCCCTACATTCTACTAAACCGCTGCCACCTACTGTTCGCGCAACGATTATACGAGCTCAACAAGCTCCTTTCGGCGTTACAAGAAGATTGAACTTCGGAGATATGCCGCTCAATAAACTGTGCCTAGCAGTAAACCACCATCCTGACCTGAAACTAAACAAGACTGATGTTGTGCGTGGTCATGGAGAATTCTTCGACGGAGCGTCATCCCGCGCTCACTTCACGCTTCATTTCACATACGAAAAAAAGATACGCAAAAGCTGCGACTCTGATGAATGCTTATCAAGCACATTCGTGCAGATATTTTAAAGCACAGCTACAGTAATTCTGATGCCAAACGCGAAGTGGAAAAGACTTACTAGCATCCGCAGAATAGCCCTCCCTCGCTGCTTGCCGCAGTTACACACCCAGGTCGCTGCAGTTATGCAGCATTAGTGCGAGTCACGGGTTCACATCACGTTCATGATCTAACATAACTAGAGCCGTTATATAAGGCTCGTTATAAAGTAAGGTATCAAATTTAGCCTATCGGCGATGCCTGCGAAAGTAGAAACAGCCATGGCCACAAGTTGGTAATAGGATTAACCGTGTGCCGCAAGACCAACCATGCCAAGCTGACACTCTACAGGGCGGCGCTGCATACCAGGCACTTCTGTTTTCGTAACAGTGACCGAAAGTGACGATGCCAACGCTTTCATACTCGTACAAGGATTAGAGAGATGTAAAAAAAAAAATCATACTGCAGTTTATTCGCGTGGGCCTCGTTCGTCTGAAATTATTTTTCTCGATTCATATTTTTTTTCTAACAGTGTTCCATAATAAAGAGGCAACTCGCTTAATCCGAACTTCTGGTTTATTCGAACTGATGATCGGAAAATTGTAAATTGTGCGCTTTAACGTCCTTTAACACGTGGGCTACGAAGGGCGCCCTAATGGAGAGCTCCGGATTAATCTGGACCACTTGTGGTGGTTAAAAGTGCGGCGTTTCGCCTCCATCGAAACCCAGCCGCCGCGGTCGAGATTGAACCCGAGTTAGGTAAAAATCCCGCGGAGAAAACGCCTGGTAATTCGAACGCATGAGTACATGCAACTTTCGGCTCGTATGGTATCCGATTCGAACAGGCTGTGCCATATGGCTGTGCAATGAGCGGCCGCGCACCAATTAGCAAGGCAAAGTAACCACGATCATGTGGCTGCCCTGCGAACCAAACACGACATGCCCGGGGGATGAGTGCGCCGAAGAGGAGGCAGAGGAGAGAACTTTTTAGGGGCCAGCACTACTCAGTGAAGAAGAGCGCTTGCTCCGCCAAGGCCCGTTGATTATCTGCCGAGCTCGAGTGAAGCCAAGCACTCCAGGAAGGAGGGGGAGCTGTGCCAGCAATGGCACAAAAATTTTTAATTTTAGGGCGCTCGGGCGCAAGGCACGAGTTTCTAACGCATTCTCGATAACGCTTGCTGCTGCCACTACCGACGCCATTTTGCATTCCTTTCGACACCTTGCAGCATTTATTCGTCTTAACAAATTAGGTACACGAGAATCAAAAATGTTCATGTGCTCGAAATGAATACAACTACCGATTTATCTTATACTTAAAATTTCTGGGCGACACAAATTTCTATACGTTCACGTCCACTGTACGAGTTGCGAATTTCTTGACGTTACAGAATTATCCTGAAAATATCTAATCATTCTTTGCAAGCCCCTTCACATACACCAGGGTTTGCCCCATGAAAGGACAACACTGCATTTTTAAATGAGATTATGTTGGAACAATACTGGTTAGCTGAAAATAGTTTTGGTCGAATGTTAACACCCCAATTTTTATTACGTATTCAGGTACGCTTCTATCCACGCAGAAGAGGTCAGTCTGGAGCAATCAATTGGGAGCAAAGGCAGTAAAGGTGCAGCTCTTCACAATTCAGTGATTAATAGGATAGGATAGGATAAACTTTACTGCTCTAGTTTCTATACACTTCAGAGAGCAGAGGTCGTCTTGATGATAATGATGATGGCCTCCGGTTGAATGGCACATACCCACGGTGGGGGATTGGCCAGGGTACATTGTTGATGCAAACGCACACATGGGCAAGAAGTGGAGTAATTGGATAATTTTGTGAAGAAGACGCAAAACTGGATGGAAAAAGGTGAAAAAAAAAAAGGAAATGAAAAAGCTGTGAATTCACATTTTAGCATAAGAATCGACCTGATGCAATTATATACCGGTGAATAAAATCGCACACAGGTTTCAAGGCATATCCCTTGGCGCTTGCCCCAAAGGAGAGTAGGATCGGAATAGGTAGAGGGAGCCCCAGTCGAGCGAGGGGGATCTCCAAGTATGTTCTACGGAGAGAAGCGAGCCGCCGGCAAAAGAGGAAAAAGTGATCTATTGACTCTATTCGTCACAAGACGTGATCACAAAGGTTGGTCAGCGATAACCCTGATCGGCATAGAGATTTAGTCGCGGTATTCTGCAACGCAAGAGGGTCATGGGCACCTCACATTTCCTCGAACTGCACATCTGCACACTCCAAGGTGTTGAAAATCTGCTACAGCAAGGAGAGGCTCATGGCTCAAGTAGTGGAGGCGCTGGAACCGTTGGAAGCATGCTGCAGTTAAGAAGACAGTATTAGGGACGAATGGGACAATAGGTCCCCCAAGGGCGGACTTAGCTAAAAAATCAGCCCTCTCATTAGAAACAATGCCACAGTGCCCAGGGACCCAGTGAAAACGAACTTCTGTAATATGTGGTGGAAGAAAAAATCGAAGGGAACAGCTCATAGGGGTATCCCTCGATTTTTCGAGCGCTGTCAAGACGGAAAGGCTGTCTGAAAGTATAATAACATGAGAGATATTGCAGGGAATCCTGATTAAGGCCAACTCAATGGCCAGAAACTCGGCGACAAAAATAGGGGTATAGTCAGGGGCCCGAAATGAATAACTCCAATCAAGAGCCATTGAGTAAATGCCAATGGCTGCCTTTTCATTTTGCTGGGAGGCGTCTGTAAAAATGGCAATATGGTCAGGAAAATTTTGCAGATACTCCTCAATAAGCCCTTTTTTAATACACTGGGAGGCAGATCTTTCGCATTCCCTGGAAGGGTGTCATCAAAGGAGACCACAGTGTCAGCGTGGCGGGGGATAATTGGTACTACAGAATTTAATGATACAGAAATTTTTGACAGCAGGGAATTAGTGAACACAACCTGAGGAAGCTTATACCCAGGCCGAGAAGTATAAAAGAATAGAGATGGGTTCATTGTGAAAATGGGGTTAGCCAATCCAGGAACATGCTCCAAAGACCTTAAAAATGTCCGCACAGTAAGAAGCTGAAACCTCAAATTAAGATCAGGTATCCGCGCCTCCAAGTATAGCACAGCATTCGCCACTGATTTAGGCAGACCTAAGCAAAGGCGCAGAGCGCGGCGTTCCATACCAAACGGGGGTTCAAGCTTGTACTATGGGCACCCAGAAGAGAACAGAGCCGAATTCAAGTATTGGCCGCACATAGGCCTTACAAAGAATGAGAAAATTGTCGCGATGCATACCAAATTTCTTGTTGCTGATCCTAACCAACCGGTCAAGGGCACGCTCACCTTTAAACACAATGCTTTTAATATGGGGTCGCCGGTCTAACTGCGGGTCATATAGTATACCAAAATATTTAACCGAATCAACTTGTGGGATTAGGATAGAATGATACGACAAATAAATGTAAAGAGGGGATGACGGTGGAAAAGCAAGGACGGCACACTAAAGACATTTAAAGTTAACATTAGGCTGTCGAGACAAACTTCAAGAGCATTTAAATACTCCTGCAACATTGATATAGGATATGAACATTTTTGGCAGAAGCAAAAAAAGCAATATCATCCGCATACACATAAACTTTGACCTCCGGGTGAATAGGGATATCACGCATTAGTATGTTAAACAACAACTGCGACAGAACAGAGCCCTGTGGGACACCTCTAGACTGGGCGTGTCAGAATTTAACGTACCCTTAGAGCAAAAGAAAGAACTCCCTTATCCACGCAAAGAGGTACGAAGGAGGTTGTACACCAGCTAGCTTTTGAAGCAAAATGCTGTGTTCAACGCTGTCATACGCCTTAGCAATATCTAAAGTAACCAGAGCAGGTACCTCTTTTTACTTCATAGCAACCCTAATACGGCTCTCCAAGTCTATGTGCACAGTCCAAATTGAACACCCACTGCGAAAACCGATCTGAGCCTCACTGAAGCCTCGAAGAGACAGAACATGATTCGTGAGGCGGCTGAAGACTACCCGTTCTACAAGCTTAACCAAATTTGATGCGAGAGCAATCGGCCGAATATTGTCGAGTTCAAAACCCTTTGTCGTCTTCATCTTATTTATTTTTATTTTATTTTGCGATGTCTTCGCCCTCTTCAGCGCGTGGAGTCCCTACTCCAGGGCCCCATTGGATCTGGCGGCTTTCACAGCATGTTGTACCAGCCTTCGCTGGGAGGCTGGATTGTGGCTGGGAAGCGCTTCCTCCCACTGCTCCCGACACGGTTCTTTCTGATTATGGAAACTATAATTGTCCTTGCACTCCCACGTTCTGTAATACATTGTGGGTCTGCCTCCGCATTTGGGGCACGTGTCCCTGTACTGGGTTGGATACATCTTATTTAATATGAAAATATTAGCTAGGGTTTCTGTTTGGAGCCTCTTCCACATGAACGCCTCTTCCTGAGTCAGGCTAGAGTGCAGTTCCGGATATCTTTTCCTTACCCCCCTGTAGTAGTTGGTGATTTCTGAGAAGGTGGGCATTACGTTTTCTGAGGCCCCCTCCGGGCTGAGTGGATGTGAGGCTCGGTTCGTGGAGGCTCGAGCGGTCTCATCGGCCATGAGGTTGCCCCATACTTCCGCATGTCCGTGTACCCAGAAAACAACATGCCTCGCCTGGTCCTTTTTTGGAGCCACTTGTGCTAGGACCTGTCTTGCACATTTACCCATCTTTCCTTTCATATAGCTCCTGCACGTCTCTTTCAAGTCCGTTAGGATGATTAAAGATTTTCCGATCCAGTTGCCTTCGCCGATCACTAGAGCAACTGCGAGTTCCTCGCCCTCATCAACCATACCGTTTTTAATGGATGCGCTAGCGAATTCTACGCCCTCCCAGTTGAGTGCTACCGCTGCTATTCTCACGCCTCTTCCTCTATATCTGGACGCGTCCACATATACTGTATTTTCTTTGACCGCCAGTTTCTCTTTGATGTATTTTGCTCTCACCTTTCTCCTAGCCGGGTGTAGGTTTGGGTCCATGTTTTTGGGGAGCGAGCAGACTTTGATAGTGGCTCTGATGTTGTCTGGGATGTCTGCTTCCTTTTCTAGTATTTTTTCCAAGTTGTATCCGAACTTTGCTAGGATTCTTCTGCCGTTTCTTGTTAGCACCAGCCTTTCCTTTTGAGTCTAACTGTGCCTCTTCCAACTCTTCGAATCAATGGAATGAGCACCAGCCTTTCCTTTTGAGTCTAACTGTGCCTCTTCCAGCTCTTCGAATCAATGGAATGAGCAAAGTAAAACCCACAACTTTCCAGCGAGTGGTGGACGAGACGCACCTGGGATGACTGAATGAAGCTTTATTTGTAAAGGGGAAGCAACAAGGACAGCGGGGCAAAGTGTTAGCCATGGTGGTGGCACCTAAACTAGATGTCTCCTTATCAGCTACCTAGTTTGCATCTTCTATTCGCTTGGGGGATGCTACTTTTCGGCCATCAACTGCATCGAGGTTGACACTTGTAGTGCGACGCACATCCTCGAATCTCCCACCTTTCCTTTCATTAAATTACTTTCTAGCCCCAGCAGAGGTATGGCTGGCCATGTCCAGATACATCACTGGTCTGTTCACAACAGCCACTTTGCACTTTAATATGCAGCACTCCTCACACTATAATCTTCTAAGTTTTAAAAAAAGTTGCAAAAACATTTGTCGCTCACTATTCACTGCAATCTGTCGGCAAGTGCAGACATCGCCGAATGATGAGGTATATTCCTTTCAAACTGCAATTAGATGCTAATGCACCAAACTTTAACAGCAACCCAATTCTCACTTTACTGGAAATGGCGAGATTACAAACCATGCACTCTCTCACCTCATGGAAGCAATGACCTATCGCCAGTCTACTGAACAATCCAACAGTTGGGGAAAAAAAAAAGATTACGGTACTTCTCAACGCAAAATTTGAGCACAGCTTGATTGTGCGATATATATCAAGGGAGAAAACTTTGACGATGCTCAGTCTACCTTAAGAGTACAATGCGAAGCATTGCCATTTGTGGCAGAAGGCCTTAAGGGGGGTCACTGGTCTTTGGGACCAAAAAATGACCCAAAACCAATTTTTTAAAAATGACATTTTTGGAGCCTGTAGATAATATTCTTCAACTCTAGCAGTTTTCTCCTGCAGGAAATCGGTATTTGGCCATATTAAATTTAGATCACTGTGTGGGCTCAATTTGTGCAGGAGCAGGCGATTGAACACCATGAAAATTTTTGACACTTGGCCGTCTTAGTACGTCATTATTTCAACTTCTAGGACAGATAGACATGTCATATTGTTTGCTAAGGGAAGCTGAAGGCACAATGCATGCAATAATTGAAGCACAATTGTTCAATCACGCTTCAAGAATTTAATTTTGCAAAGTTTATCGATGGATAATATTCACACTTTAAATGCTGCTATTCTTGCTGTAAAATTACTAAAGAGGGTAAAATGGAAAAACTGCTTTGATTATTGCACTCTTTACTCACCATACTATGTAGCCATGGGTTAAAAGTAATTTTTATTGGGCCATAAGGTACTAATAAATGACTAATTAAAATTAATTATCGTAGGAACTAATGAATTAAAGCAATTTCATATTTGAAATCAGTATAAAAAACTGAGCAACATGATACAGTTTCATTAGGATTGGACTAAAAATAAGGAAAATAGGTCTAAGACCAGTGTCCCCCCTTAAACTACCGAGCTGAGCGGCACGGTGCAACCCTTGCAGTGTTGGGGAGTCCAGTGTTTGCGGCTCCCTGCAAGAACGTGTTGCAATGTGATCGTCTCTGTGCTTCAAGGAAGAACACTGAAGCCACAGAGGACAAGTCCTCGTTTTGGAGCAGGCCACCGGCACATTCAGTGTAGCACATGCCTGTCCCCATGGTGAACTGCACAGACTCCACAAACAGCCACCACAGACGCCCATGTATGCAACCACAGACAGTTTGAAAGCCAAATAGCAGACTCCAGTTGTGACTAGCAGTTTTGTGGCAGATGTTAAGCTGATTCAAATATAATCAGCCATGCACTTGTCTTTTCAATATGTGTCGCCTGAAATAGGGGGGTTGCAGGAGTATTTGCCTACAGCCGAATCCACCACTGTCTCTTATGCACAAGGTGGTTGCAGTGCACGTTCTAAGCATGACAGCTTAGGCAGTCATTTAGCAACAGCCGGCGCAGACAGACCTCTCTCACCTGCCCCCACAGTATCCTCCTCCACTTTCAATCTTTCTCTTCCAACTCTACCCCTCCTCCACATTTTAATTTTTGCTCTCCCTTCAGCATCGCCCCACGTTCATCCTTTGCCCCCTCAATTTCTTCGCTTTGTTTTCGCTCTGCCGGTTATGCCGATGAACGCAAAGCAGGTACGCGCGCCTATGATCTGCACTCCAAAGTGCTCAGCACTGTTCAGCAAAGAAAATCCAAGTAAAAGGTCTTATCTAATTAGGAAACCCAAATTCTCTGCGACACCCCAGGAAAAAGGACATTTCACAGGTCAAACGTATTGATGGTTACAAAATCCAACCAAACCAGCTGATTTCGAAATGTTTATTTGTACAAGAAGATATAATACAAAGTGGTCTCCGCATTCAGCAACCACTGCCTATTACTAGAAAAAGAAACAATCTTAACTTCGACAGTTACCACTGCACAGTATAATTTTACCAATACCCAAGTGAATGACCGGCCACAGCGCTCAACAGCGCTCACACCACACACATGCACGCACAAAAAGTAGAGGCAATTTTTACTGTGCTAGCTTTGTACCGCCAAGGTCAAACAGCAGTCAAAAGTTTTGGACTATAAACCATGCAGTTCACAGCATACAAAAACAAAATTGCAGTGCACCCGAAAAAGCCGCTAAGCTTTAGCTCTCAAGCTGCGTGATCTTAGCAGCCCATACTGAATCATTTGCAGTGCACCTCTTTCAAGTTGCCTGCTATTACAAGCCCACTGGACGAGTGCAACCGCCTCACTTTGCTAGCCACTGACAAGCGAGTCTGGGAACTGTATCTGCCAGTCTAAATGTAAATTAGAGAAGAAATCTTGAACATCAACGAAGCCAAGAACTGCTGCTGTGGTGTCTAGTACTGCACATGCTTTCTGCATCAGGACTAGCAGTGCAAGCCAATCGGCACTGGCCTCCAGCAGTCCTGGTCACAATGCATAGCTTACACCAATCACTAAACAAAAACAACAAAGTATGAAGGAGTCGCCGAGAGCACAACAATTGTGCAACACCATTTACTGCAAAGCAGCGCATTGGCTTAGCCCTGGTCAGATAAAAAAAAACTAAACCACACAAGCGTACTGCCAACATTCTTTTCGTGAGGCAATGACACCTGCACACCACTGGTGCCCATCAAGAAAAATGCCTGCATCCAGCTATACGCTTCATTTCATTA
Organism: Amblyomma americanum; assembly: GCF_052857255.1. NCBI lineage: Eukaryota > Metazoa > Arthropoda > Arachnida > Ixodida > Ixodidae > Amblyomma > Amblyomma americanum. Next base: position 54,266,598 of record NC_135502.1, read on the forward strand.
TAAGCACAATGGCAGGGCACGGGGCACGAGGGCAAGTCAGTCTCGTCAGATTCACACACACACGCGCACGCACACACATACACACACCACTCACGTGCACATTCGCTCCAAATTAAAAGAAAAGAACAGAAGTCTCACACAAACAAGAAAGAGTGAAGCAAGATGTGCAGAGGAAAAAGAAGAAAAATCTTTACAACAGTGCACCGAAGAGTGGGCACGCTATGAATTTTTTAATGTACCTAACACTTCTTGGTCTGCTTTTTGTTCCTGCTAATATGTCGAGTGGATGAGAGTAGAGAAAGAGCAGCATAGTAGCACTGTAGCAAACTGAAAGGAAAAGCAGTACACATTCACAAAGTTATAAAGAAAAAAAAAATAAAGAGGGCACGCAATTGCCACTATAACAGTGGCACCAGCAGCAGCGACTGGCAATGGCAGGAAATAATAAGGAGTGAGAATGAAAGAAAAAAAAAAGCACAGAAGGCGAGCGAAGAAAGACTGCTAAGGCTTTAAAGAAAAAGAATAACTTGGCTGCAATCTTGCTTGCGTGATGCTTTTCTTCTGCCCTCCTCGTGAGCACACAACCCCTCCCGCACGGACCAAAAAGGATGCAGCACCCTCCTACACTAGGGGGCCCTCAAATCTTCTGGATCTTGTCCCCGACGACCACCGGATTGTTCTTTCGGATCTCCTGGGCACCCATTTCCTTATAGTCAAAAGTACAATCGTGCTCGTTGGAATATCTATGCAGACTGCAGAACAGGCCTCCACAGCGACACTGGAAGCCTGCACAGCAAAGAGCGGCAAAGAGTGCAAAATCAACCACACACGACCGAGATCTGCGCAGCAGCTTGTGATGTCACACAAGCATGGGCCAAAGCTGTGCGCTATTCTGGCTCTGTTCTGGCATTAGGCACAGCAACTTGCCAGCTAAACATTGAGCCTACCCCCCCAACTCTCAGGAGAGTACTCACAGAACCCCTGGACCATTAGAAATTAAGAAAAATGGGAGGCTGCTCTAAAGCTCAGCTCAGACAAAAAAAGTCGTCATTCAAGCCCAGGCAGCCGCCAGGTACCACGGGATCATGGTAGAATCCTAGCCTTGGAGGTTAAAACCTCCTTGAATTTTATTAAAGCTTTCTCTCTTAAAGAACGCCATCAGAAACCAGAGCTTCAAATGGGTGGGTCTTTATGCTCCCAACCTATGACCGGGCTGAGCAATGCCAAAAGTCATAATTGGGTACTTAGCTAATAACTTTTTGCTCAGCAGCAGAATGCCACAGCTGCTGAGCTATTACGAAAAGCAGCAACCTAAAGAATGCTTTCAACACACTAACTGACAGCTATTGAGTTAATGTCACAAAACGTGCAAAACAAATGCTCACCGGTGAGGCCGACTTTCTTGCGGCATATCCGACACCGGTTCTTCTTTTTCTTTTGGTCCTTCTGGTCATCCTGCTGGCTGCCTGTTTCGGAGGTCACACTCTCTGTTGATTTTGACGGTGCACCACATGCATCCAGGTTCAGGTCTGCCTTCTGCAACAAGGAACAGGCCTTATAGGACCCATACAGAGACAGGGTATCAGCTACTCTCACAACACACACACACACACACATACACACAATGCAAAACATAGAATATGCACCGGGAACAAGGCATGAAGCAGCCACATACAATACACCAATCTTCCACCTGCAGCACAGAACACATGGCTCATAGCACCCAGACGCCAAAATCTGTTGAGGAGCACGGTGCAATGTGAAGGAAAAAGCCATAGGAATAAAGCCCAAAGGTTATATACAGCAGCTCAAAGTGCACCAAAGAAGCAAATCGAGCAAGAAAGGTTTCAAACCCACACTGTAAAACCCCTTTAAATGGGATAATTTTGACTGCCACTAGAATCACAGCCAACGCCTACCACATAGGTGTTTTGAAATTGCTACTGATTTGAGGAAATTCGAGATTCAATTGTAATCAAACTCGAAGAAGATGCGCCACTTCTGCAAGGCGAACTATCGCCATTGACAGATTTCATTCTCTCACATTCAGCTGCCGCAGCGCCACCACTGCCAGCCATTAATTTGCAGGCATGCAAACAATCAGCCCATTAGTTTAAGGGGAGACGCGGGTCTTAGAAAAGTAAAAAATGGTAAAAAAAAATCGATTTTGAGCAAAACTCATTTTCGTAACGTTTGACCCTTCGAGCACCTATTCTCAAATTATTAACGCTAAATTTGGTCGGGAAATGCGATAAAATATGCTTTCAATATACTACGGCAGCCACGAAATTTGTTCTAACTTCCTGCGCGCGCCACGGACGCTGCAGCCAGCCGATCGCCACCATGTCGGACTTGGTTTGAAGCTGTTTTCTTTGTGCAAAATTCGAGTTCTCAAAATGGCGTCACTCAAGCAAAACGACGGCCCTGGCCGGTTTTCCGAAGACCGTTTCCGGGTCGCTGATTGGCTCACGCACGGTGCGCTTGAAAAGTGTGCCGTTCCGCGCCTGCCACTGACTGGCGTGACTGGCGCGTCATTTTTTTTTTCCTTTCGCTTTTGCGTTCACCAGTGCCGCTGCCGCTTAGTGCGCGTCTGCTTTTGCGTGGAACAAAAAGCTGAAGGCGTTGGCCACAAGCACGCCATCAGGATCTTCGTTAGAGCCAGCCGGTGCCTGACTCGCTGGATCTGCCAGGAACGTCAACCACGCTGCTCGCTGACGACACTGTGGGACCGAGTTCCAGCACAAATTGCAGCCCGGATCACGATACAGTTTCGTGTTGATGCCGTATACTATGCGGCGGAGCAGGCGCAGCTTGTTGAGCGATCGGCGCACACGAAGTCCGCTCTGTCGGAAAAGTCAGCGACCCAGCGCAAGTTTGAAGTTCTTGGCGTCAGCGCAGAGTGCCAGACCGGTGACGCTGGTACCGAGTTCGTGATTGTGGACTTGAAAGTTTTAAACAACTTTTTTGCGCAAGCGAAGTGCGGAACCTGCGGCGCAGGAAGTCAGACTTTGAGCAACGCAACTGACAAGGAGTATGGCTTAGCTGTGAAGATCCAGCTCGTCTGCGGCAGCTGCAACTTCGAAAGGAAGCAATTTTCTTCCCTGCGAGTAAGTGGAACTGCCAACATAACTCCCTTCGAGGTCAACATGAGGGCCATGAAGGGAATACAGACTATAGGGAAAGGCGTGACTGCCCTTGCAGACTTTTGCGCCTGTATGAACCTGTCACACCGAGGTCTGCACCACAAGGCCTTTCAAAGACACCTGAAAACTTGTGAAAGCCTGCAAGAGCACAGCGACCGCAAGCGAAGCTGCCTCTGCCAGCGTGGCAGTCATCAAGGATCCCTATAGAGGCTTCTTGAATCCAGTTGGGAACATTGACGTCATTTCTGATGGTTCGTGGATGACCCGAGGTCGTAGCTCTCACATCAGTGTGGGCTGCATTGTTGAGCTGTGCACTGGTCTTGTAATCGGCCACATTGTTTACTTGAAGGCTACAGTGACTGGCTCGCCACCCACGAGTGCCAGCGAAACATTGTAACTCTGGCCGCATGGAAGTGGAGGCTGCGCTGACCATGTTTCAGAGGTCTCTGGCCAAGTATGGTCTGCGCTACACGACCGTCCTCTCAGATGGAGACAGCCGGACTTTTCACGCTTTGTCAGAAGCAAAAGTGTACGGATTCATAAAGATTGACAAGAAGGATTGCATAAACCACGTTCACAAGCGAATAGGGACTGCTCTATGGAACCTGGTTGATAGAAAGAAGGCTCAAGGTAAACCTCTTGGCGGAAGAGGCAAGCTGACGCAGGAAAGGATCAAGAAGATCACTAACTACTATGGCTATGCCCTGAGGAGCAACAGTAATGACATTCCAGGCATGAAGAAGGCAGTGGAAGCTACACTCCTGCACATGACTTCTGCAGATGATGTCCCGAACCACTCCAAGTGTCCTGAGGGTGCTGACTCTTGGTGTAAGTTCAACAGAGCCTTGGCCAATGGTGAATATCCACCTCCACACAAGAATGCCCTCCCGGCTTGTGTTGGGGCTGCTCTGGAGCCAGTGTTTGCAAGGCTCAGCGATGAGAACCTGTTGGCACGGTGCAGTGAAGGAAAGACTCAGAATGTGAGAGAGCCTACACTCTCTCATTTGAACGCAAGCTTCAAAGAATGGAAATGCTTCTTTGGAAAGTGTGAAACGGGCTGCTGCTGAGGCTGTTGCCATCTACAACCAGGAAGGAGGGCAACTAATGAATCCATCACTGCAAGTCTGGGCTATGCTGCTGGTGGCTGCTTTGTTTACCGAAGCCTAGAAAAAGATGCCCTGCGCTTGCACAAGGCAAATGAAGCTCAGCTAAAGAGCACTAATACGAAAGAGACTGACAAGGCGGCACAAAACGGGCGTAACTGAAGATTAGTCCTGGACTGCTATGAAGACGTTCTCCAGCAGCACAGGGAAGCATGCTGCCTAACACCCAGGCGGTTCTTTTCAAAGAGAGAGTAGAAGACGTGTCGAGCGTCGCACCCAACGGTCCTTTTCAGGACCACCCAACTGCTTGCCGTGGTGGGGGCTCGGATCTCCTTGGCTTTGGACCGCTAGGTTTCTCAAAAAACAGTTTTCAGGATTCAAAATATTGTCTTTAGAGCTCAACACCCTAGCCCTGCATTCCATTGTCTCTAAAATAATGTACCGATAACTTCATCAGAAATCATTTTCTTTACAACTTCCTCACGCTTACACCTTCGACATTTTTTTATTAATGTTTCCTTGCATGGAATAAGACACTTTTTGTTTTGCTTTGTAGGGAAACCGATAGAGAACATCTAAATAAAATCCGTTGTTGAAGATTCCTCCCAAAATTTTCTGTAGTCAGCGCCAAAACTTTAAATGCGATTTTCTCAGCTTCATGTTTTTAGCCAATGTCACTAGCCTTACGGAACTTTTCGTTATGTTTTTGTGGTGCAATTTTAATAAATTTTACACCGTTGAATTCAGAAAGAATTGAACTGCGGAGCTATGCTCTATTTATGTGGCTAAGTTGAACATATCGAATTTTGTGAACAATAATGCCAGCTAATTATATTCCAGAATTGTGATGCATCGACATAATTGAACATTTTTATATGATGATATACCTTAATAACAATATAGATAGCATAGCTCCACGTGGCAGGTCATTGGCTACTGCTGGATTTTAATCGGAACCAAAAAATGGTGAGGGAAAGTGTCTTAATGACACGCAAGAAATGACCTAATTAGGCTTCATTTATTTTTTCATGAGTATAGAACTAATTGAGATAAGCTGAAACTAATTACATTTTTGAACACAGGAGGAAGAAATACATGTGCATACTTAATTTCATTACAATATCTCTAATATTAAAAATTTTCGTTTTAAGACCAGTGTCTCCCCTTAACCTGGAGGGTTAAAACAATAAATTGCAAACTGTGGGGTTTTAAGGGAAAATAATTAATTTTATTCAGGGAATATGGTTTCATGTGCCAATTCTAAAACAACCTATCTACTTGCACAATGAACCAACCCCTCACTTTCGTTGTTGAGAATTAACTTTTTTTTAACCTCGCATAAATATGCACCTAACCTTCAGGGCCGGTGTTCAGTATGTTCACATTATCTCGCCATGACTGGCCAGCACATCATCGACTACCGTAAAAACCTACACAATACGCACCCACATATAATACGAGGTGTAATTTGGGGATAGCAAAACCTGACAAGCAGTTTTCCTCCGCCTGCCCGAGCAACGAAAGCTGGTCAGCTCGAAGACGTTCCAGAAGTTGCGGAAACCAAACGCCCTCAGATTATAATGTGTACACCGGTGCGCCTGATATTATGCATGTAGCGAGAGCAGCAGGTATAGAGGTGTCGGGCCCGCTCCCACTGGCGTCCTGTGCAGACCAGTTCAGGCGTAAGCACTGGCGCGCACACTTCGGAAGTGTCCGTAGTTAGGTGATTGTTGTGTCAGGTGCGCCGTCTTCCGAGAGGCCCTTGTTAGAGATGACTTTTCACAGAAATGCCTTCGGTACCGTCCAGCACGTTCGATAACAGGTATTTCTTGAAATAACCACCGAGCTCCTCGGGAATGCTGGCCCAAGCATCCGAGATCCAACTGTCCTAGAGAGGTCCGTGCACAGCGGCACTAACTGCAGGCTCTCTGCCTCATCCAAGCCAAGTAGCAGTGCTCGATGAAGTGCCGATGCTTAAGGCAGGTACTACGGCAGCTACGGTCACTCTCCTTTTAAAATCAGCTGATTGCTGCTTCCGCGGTACCGACACCATGAGAGGTGCTATCACTCTCGGTGGTACGACCTGAAGACAGCGCAGCGAAATGGCATAGAAATCGAAGCTACCGACCTACGCCAACGCTATATAGCGCCTCCTCTTGCTAGAAATGCGATGATGGAGCTCGATATTAACGAAACCAGGATTGCAAATTTTGGGCTGAATTTTTTTTTTTGGATCCTCATATAATATGAGGTGGAAATTTGACATGCTAGAATCTGGGAAAAAAAAACTTCCGTTATAATATGCGGGTTTTACGGTAACACCAAAAACATTGGACCGCACCATGATACAGCAAACAACTTTAGATGCGAATGATACTAAACACCGGCGGCACCAACATGGGTGATGCGGGGCCGCAACTTGTTGAGAGTGCACTTTTGTTGATTATGAATAGACGGACGGGCGGCCAAGTGGACATAGACATACAATATACAATATGAAATTTCATATTGTACAAAGAAAATTTTACAAAAAAATCTGCCAAAAACTTCTCCCCCTATGTAATAACTCTCTTCTAATTGATGTAAACTTTTCTAGAAAAAAGTGGTTTCTTACACGAGTAAATATGGTATGTCATTTAATTTCATGTAAAACAAGTCGTTGTGCACTTGCACAATATGTCACGCAAGTCTTGTGGAGAAAGTGTTCTGGCCAGCGCATCGACTACCGTAAAAACCCACGTAAAATACGAACCCACATATAATACGAGGTGTAATTTGGGGAAAGTCATAATTGGGTACTTAGCTACAGGGAATTTGTCGAAATGCATGCTATTGGTTTTATGGGATTTAACGTCCCAAAGCAACTCAGGCTATGAGGGATGCTGGAGTGGAGGGCTCCGGATAATATTGACCACTTGGGGTTCTTTAACATGTGCTGACACCGCAGTCCACAGGCCTCTAGATTTTTCTCCTCCATCAAAATGTGACCGCCACAACCAGGACTGAACCTTCTTTCGGATTAGCAGCCGAGCACCATAACCTCTGAGTCACCATGGCGGCTAATGCGGCTAGTGCACTCATTTGTCAAGGAATGCAATAAAGGTAAAATTATTAACCTGCCTATCCTAGAAGATGAGTTACGAGGTGTTCAAGTCACCCAGTTCAGAAACAGGAGGAAAAGTTTGTATCCCTGTTTCTTGAGTGGCAACTTATAAACCCTATAATTCAGGTTCTACGATAGGCAGGATGATAATTTTACCCTTATTGCATTCCTTGATGTTATGAAAAAGTAATGTCATGCATTTAGGCAAGTTCCTTGCAGCAACATTTCTTAAAAGCTCTATCCAAAAACTTTCACAACATACTACATATGAGCATAAAGACTTTTACACGAAATTAAAAGATCTACAGTCAACGACCAATTTTTCAGACTCCAGAACCGCAAAAATGTCCGAAAAATCTAATTTGACCAGGAAAAGTCACTAACTTGCCAATATGCCAGAGGAAGGACTCGGTAGTTTTGTGCGAGTTCTGAAGCTTCTTATGACAATCTCGCTGCACATGTCGCCGAAGAATGCACAGTTTGGGACAAACACTAGACGCGAAAGCGAACTCACTGCACTGCACCTGCAGTACGAAGGGCCCAGAACCAAGGTGAAGATGACGAAAGGACAACAACCGACAAATGGACAAAGCAAGAGCTCCGTTAGAATTAGGCCTAGTGACGAGAGTCGAAAACCTATCTCTAAGCCAGCGGTACATTACTGCATGCACTCAACAGAGGCTTGCATGTATACAGGCGCCTTGACTGCTGTCAAAACGGCAGTCGACAGTTTTACGATAGAAAAGTAGGGGCTCTCTAATACCCTGTCACACGGCCAGTTTCAATCACCCTCGAGTTGAGGGTCTTCGAGATTCTCAATCGCCATCGAACTCGCCGCTGCTACACGGCAAATCTCAATGGCCATTGAAATGGTTCTCGTGTCTTACGCCACGGATGTGTGGCGCCACAATCGCTACTTTGGATTTTGTAAAAATAAAAATATTTGATAAATGTATACTAAATGCTGAAACACAGGCATACGCGAAAGTCCTTTTAATTGCACGTACGCGACGGACATATGCATACACTGCTGTAGCCACACTAATACAAAACGAGCCAAAACCAAGCCAGTCCAACTGCGTCGGAGCGCTGCTTCGTCAGGCTTAAGACCTGGGAAATCGCCAAGATATCTGAAAAACAAGAGCTATTTGCCTCTAGAAACTTTATGCGAGGGTAAGAATGGGCAAATTGAAGGCGAATACAACAGCTTAGAACACGATATTGCTTTGAGGGATTAGCGACGAAGCTGTTATCGCTGTGAAGCGGGCGGGCAGGGTGCCGCCATGTTGTCAACGCAAAGCAAGCAAGCAACGCAAAGACTGCAACGCAAAATTAATGCGCTTAATGCACTTAAAACCAGTCTAATATAATTTTAAAATAATTTTACAGGCTGCTTGCATTAAATTTTATGCGAATAATGTTTGTTCATGTTTTTGCACCGTGAATGTGTCGTGTACGAAAGTGCGCTTGGCGCCGCTCGAAGCAACGCTAGCAACCTTGGGCAGCGCTCGAAGGCCCTCGAAATCTCGATGGAGTTCTGCGATGCTCCGTTGACTCTATAGGCTATTGACTCGATCGCCATTGAAACTGCCCGTGTGGCAGCGCTCGATCGCCTTTGAGTCGGACTATCGGTTCGAGGGCCCTCGAAATGCCCGTGTGACAGGGGTATAAGCCAGCGGTACATTACTGCATGCACTCAACAGAGGCTTGCATGTATACAGGCGCCTTGACCGCTGTCAAAACGGCAGTCGTTGACAGTTTTACGATAGAAAAGTAGGGGCTGCAGTGCGTTTTGCTTCAGGAACACCGACTTCGCTTTGAAAAGCAATGCCATATTCTTCCGCTGGCCGTCTCCATGAGCCGTACGCCTTCTGCACGCTTCGATCTTCGATGCTACCTATTTTTGCATTCGGAATGAAAGACTGCAAAGGTGACTGTCCCGCGGACTGTGGCTAGTGTTGTGTGGACTGTGGCTAGTTTTTGTGCCGGACGACATCCAAAAACTAAGAATTCAAAACCATGCAGGCGCATTGTGCCAACCATCACAGCCAGTCACTGAAGAGGTTCCCATTTAACTTGAATTTAATTTTGTTGGTTCAAGTTTTCGAACTCCCTTGCAGCTAGAGTTAGTGGTTTATGGTTTGTGGTTTGTGGGGGTTTAACGCCCCAAAGCGACACAGGCTATGCGGGACTCCATAGTGAAGGGCTCCGGAAATTTCTACCACCTGGGGTTCTTTAATGTGCACTGACATCGCACAGTACACTGGCCCCTAGAATTTCACCTCCATCGAAATTCGATTGCCGCGGACGGGATCGAACCCGTGGCTTTCGGGTCAGCAGCCAAGCGCCTACCCAGTGAGCCACCGCGGCAGCACTAGAGTTAATGAGGTTCCACTATACACATTAGATGGCAGCTTGAATATTGGCAGTGAGTGCGAATGAGGTCCAAAAAAATCAAGCAGTCAGTTGCAACGCGTCCGAAATTTCAGGCATTCTCATACATTAGCTTTACGGGCAGTGTCACGGTGCCACGGAAGTCCAAATAATCAAGCATGTTTGAAAAATTAGGGTCTGAATTTTGGTCGGTGACTATTTAGAATCGACACACAAAAATACATGTTCCCTGAAGATTGCATAACTGCGACTTCTTTAAAGGAAGTGTCATGTGGCCTAAATTAGAGTGCATGCCGCGGCCATCATTCAGTTGATTAACCTTAAACCAAAACAGTGTCAAGAAGAAACTCAATTTTAAATTATTTAGCAATCATTGGCAAATACCACGGGGTACTCCATGTATACCTATATCTAACACATTATTTGAAGGAAAACACAAAAACAAAAATTCTGCGTACAGTTATTTAATAAAAACTTTTTAAACAGCAGGGTCCCTCAACATCCCAAAGAAACACATGAGCAATGAGGGATGCATCAGTGGAGGACTCCCGATTAATTGAGACCACCTGGGTGTTCTTTAACATGTACCAGTAAAAACAATGAACCAGTCTTTTCTCCTGCTGTGCACAGATGCATGCCATTTAGAACACTGAGTTGTTGCTGGTCTTTCCTTTTTGCATCTTGCCACCTCAATGCCGATGTGCGTTTTCCTCATTTCGAACCAAATTTGCTCTTCTGTTCTTTCTGCGCACTCGTCACCAGCTGTTTGTGCAGTGAAGCCTCCTCGCATGTAACACCACATGTGAAGAGGCTCCGTAGGAGACAGTTATTACGAAGCAGTCCTGCTTCCAACACTCCCGATAATGTGTATGCATTAAGGCACTACACATATCTGCAAAAAATCTTCACTGCTCACAGATTTCGTTTCAAAAGCTGATGCCCACAGCCCCAACTTTCACTAAATAAACTTCTTACACGAATGGTTTCTGGCAGCATATTTGGGAAGAATCCAATAATTCGCCCTTCAGATAATTTGAACATTTCTTCAGGTCCCTTGAAATCCAAATGAAGTTCCACGTATCACAAAGATCTCAAGGCAAAAGCTGCATGCCACAAAATTGTGTTTATAGAGGTACTGAGCTATTCCAACCTTATACAGTCGAACCTCGTAATAGTGAACAGATAAACCTGAAGATAGGTCAGCATAGCTGAAATGCATAATATATAAAACTTCCATCAAAAACACATGAAAGAACAGCACTGTTTAGTAAATGAAGGGGCAGCAACTCTGGTAACTCTGATTGCCAAACATATGACACTCCGCACAACAGGAATGTTGGGAAATCAGTCGACATCTGCCTAATGGAACAAGTCAGTAAAACGGCGAGTTGAGAGAATTGGTACATACCCGAAGAACAAAAAACAGCGCAGCAACAGCGCAGCCTGTCCAGTCTTCGTTCTTGTCCCTGTTGCTGCGCTGTTTTTGTTCTTCAAGTGGAACACGTCAACAACACTGATGCAGGGTATGGCAGCAAGCCGGCAAGACCTGTGTTTGATTATGAGTGCATTCCACACTTTTGACAATGTAAAATTTTGAAAAACACAATAGGCAGCTCATGCACAACATATACGAGGTGAACATCATACACAAGAATCGTTCATCCGGCGTAACGACGTTAATGAAAAAAAGATACTGACTCTCTGGATAAGTAATGCCGGCCAAAGTGACATAATTGATAATATCCATGGCATTCTTTTTGTATTTTAGATGATGCTTCATGTATTTATTCCAAGCAAAGCAATAAATTACTCAGCTTTTAGTCAGCACTGTGTCAAGTGTCTTGTCCGTGTCCTGTTACCCTGCACACCGTTTTGCCACGAATCATGCACTAATTGGCCCGGATGATTCCAGTGATACCTATGAGAAACGTTCCCTGCACAGCTAGTTCTCAACCAAGTGGACGTTATCCACGGCTCCCTGGCGTATTTTCGGGCACACGGATAAAAACAGGTACAACATTAGCAGGGCTCACCTCGCTGACAGCAGCGTCCTGGGAGGTGGAGGCCACAACGGGAGGAACCGTAGGGCTGGCTGTGTTCAAGGCAGGGTCCGACACGGCTGCGATGCTGGCGGAAGAGGCACTCTCACTGGACGACGAAGCTGAAAGTTCGAGCAGCAAACATCACAACCAACACTGTAATGGCACATACAGCGAAAAATGCAACTTAAATCAATAGCAACAAGGGGAGCAACGAGCAAGCTAAGTGCACAGTCCATGCCAAATGGATCCACACACTTCCTAGCAATCTGTTTTCAAAGTTCACTTTGAAGCCAGCACAAAAATTCATATCAAGACCTGAACCTACAAATAAAAAGAAATATCTTCTTGCCAACGAGTACGGTATGCTATGCGGGCTTTAACTCTTTCCTTACCACGGCACTAGGCGTCGATCACCGGTGATCGAAGTTTTTGAGCGCGCAATTTGAAAAAACCACAGCTCCGCCGGATTTGTGGCGCCATCTAGGTGGTTGTATACAAAGTAGAGTTTCCGTTTCTGCACGGTTCACATTTTTACCGCATGGCGGCGATTTTTAAAGGACGCGCGGGCTCAGAGGTTGACGCGCACTTGAGCGGAGCAATGGCGTCGACACCCGGACTCGCGCGCGCTCGAAAGATCGCAATTTTGCTCGATCCCGACGATCCGGCAAGTGATCTTTTGGACGCATCGAGCACAGATGACTCGGACATCGATGTTGCGTCGTCAGAGTTCAGCTCAGATGAGGAAAACGCAGCTGATCAGCCGGGAACATCAGCTGTTCCCCGCAGGTAATGGTTTCGGATTTGCCATCCCCTTTGTTTATGGATATCTAGAGTCTGTTCAATTGCCCTCTTGGTGTCCAAACTATTATTTTCTTTGTTTATAGAGTGTCCACTTCATTTGGGCAAGATGTGCTTCCGCCAGGTCAAAGAAGCGTTGAGTTTCGACCCCAGAGAGATCCGGGCGTTGACCTCGGGATGGCGCTCCGTAGCGGTCCGAAGCGGCTATCGCGAGCACTCGATTTTTTTCGCCTTTTCTTTACGGCGGATGTCATTCTTGCTATTTGTAGAAATACCAACAAGTATGCATGGATGCACATCCCCGAGAAACCTACCTACAGCGAGAAGGACGGTTCGTGGAAAGAAGTAACCCCAGCAGAAATGATGAAGTTCATCGCCTTACTATTGTATATGGAAATACTGGAACTGCCGCGGCTACATTTGTATTGGAGTACATCAAAATTGTTTTCCGGGCTTCTCCCTCCAAACATTATGTCAAGGCGACGTTTCACCGCGCTCCTGGCCATGCTGCATATTTCGGACCCGGAAACTAACGGCGCTGGCGCACAAAAACTCGACAAGGTGTCCTGGCTTCTTTAGCACATCAACGACTGCTCTGCATCATTGTTTCAGCCGTATCGCAAAATTTCAGTGGACGAAAGGATGGTGAAATCCAAAGCGCGCTCTGGAATTCGGCAGTACATAAGGTTGTGAAATGGGGCTACAAATTATGGGTTCTTGCGGACCCGAAAACCGGCTACACCATCCAGTTCATAGTGTATACAGGGAAGCGTGAGAAACCTAGTGCCAATGGGCTAGCCTTTGATGTGGTAACGAAGCTTTGCGACAAGTACCTTGATCGTGGGTACATTATCTATATGGACAATTTCTATACTTCGACCTCTCTTCTTGTGCACCTCTTGGAACGCCAGACACTAGCCTGCGGCACAACACGAAAAGATCGCAAGGGATTCCCCACAGAACTGAAAGGCGTCACTTGGGAGAAGAAAGCTAAAAGAGGAGACATCCGCTGGCTGAGAGACAAGGGAGTCTTGTATCTTCAATGGAAAGATCGGCGTGTTGTGCATATGGTTAGCACTGCAAACACAGCTAACTCGCACGTGCTTGCCAAACGAAGAGAAAAGAAGGATGGGAAGTGGCATCAAATCGCCATAAAAAAGCCACAGCTCATTGACGAATACAACGCCGGAATGCTTGGAGTCGACAAATCGGACCAGCTGACTGCCACGTACAATGTTTTGAGGAAATGCATCCGATGGTGGAAAACGTTATTCTTCCATTGCATCGACATCGCAGCTGTGAACAGCTATATTATTTTTCAAGCATATCGCACGCAGCATCCCCAAGCATCCGAGCTTTCTAGGCCTTCTCGATTTGACCAGCTGGCCTTCAGGACAGAGCTGATTGGACAGCTTCTAGAACTAGAGGACACTGCACCAGTTCCTGTCCCTCCCTCGCCAGCTGCACCACGCAGAGGTGTACAGCACAAACCTGAAAGAAAGGACGTTTGCCGGAACTGTAGGAAGTGTTACGAGGAGAAGGAAGTTGAACACAAGACGAATGTGTTTTGTCGCACATGCAATGTGCATTTGTGCTTCACCACGAGAAACTGTTTCGGCGACTGGCACACCAATCTGGTCGAATGAAACATTTATGGCTCCAAAAGTTATCGAGCTATGACTTTCAACTTTGCTGTGATATTCTCCTATGGAGTGTTAACTATTTTCTGTCTGTCATAAGCTTTGTAGAATTTTTTGCACTGAAAATTTGTTACTCATTAGAAATGTTTGTGGTGAATTTTATTAATTATTTGTGATTGCTAATTTTTATTGCGCATTTTGATATCACTGTTTTCCTTTCAAAATGTGCTTTTGTAATGTGCATTTAACACACGCGTTTTGGTATATAATATTGTGCTATAAGTTAATCTTTTTCTTGAAAAAAAATTGTATGTTGGACCAATCAAGAACTTGAATATTTCACTATGCATCATGTAAATTTTTCTAACTCAGAGTACTTAGTTTATGGGTATAATTTTTTAAGGCATTGTAGCCTATTAAAATACCCGCAATTTGTATATTTTAGAATTTCTCTAAAAAAATTTTTGCCAGAGATATTACTCTGTACTCAAAACTTTTTCGAGAATTCTTGTTTTTTTTTTTGTTCAATAAGTTTTTTTCATGGAAGTAATTTTTTTGCATTTAAAAAAAAATAAATGCTATTTGAAAGCGCGTTCATTTACCTTCACTTTTATGTATTGCATGACACTGTAAACTTAATAGCTGTTGCACAAAAATATCCTAAATTAACCATACAAAAAACAGCCATTTCCCCGTGGTAAGGAAAGATTTAACATCTATAAGTGTCACACACATAGGCTATGATGGACGCCGTAGTGGAGAACTACGGGTTCATATCGACCTGACCACCTGGGATCCTTTCCGTACCATGCCCACTGACCATTGTCAACCTACTCTATAAAAGAAATTTGCAGCATTCTTTAGAGTATGCCCCATGTTTGCGCAGCGTTTGTGAAGTCCTTCCAAGTAGTGCTCCCGGTGGACCATCTTTCCTGCCACGTTAGCAAGTGCCTAATTGAAGACATGAGCAGTGATGTATGTGACCGCCAATTTCAAACACTTCTGCGCCGTTGTTGTGACAAAAGCGAAGCATAGAAGTTAAAAATGGCCACCTCCACCAGCATGGCACATGCCCTGAAACGCAACGTATCTCGCGGTTCCAAGTAACAGCAACTGAGGATGCTGCTGATTAGAGTTTACTTCACAGAGTTTTTGAAAAAGACTAGGAACCAGACCCGGTTATCGGAGGCAGATCATTGGTCAATCTTATTTGGGTCGTTTTGCTCACCTCAGTGTCCATTTTGAAAAAGATCCTGATGTTACGAATGTTATTTGTCTTATCTGTCAGATTTCCATTCCATTTGGGCAGAACTTGATACTGCCTGCTCTGCAAACGGTTTGCCCGGCTTTCACCCAATCGCATGACCAACTACATACGGGGCGGGGCCTAAAGTGATTGTTTTCTATCCAGAAAACAAAGAGCTAGAACTAGGAGTATTTGCTATTTGACAGACAGACATTTTGTATCATTTATTTTCTTTGCAATTTGTTTAAATTTTATGTAAAAATTGATTTCAAAACTAAAATATGATGAAACAGGTCTATTTAACGAAGCTGCTGGTACAAAGAGCATTTAATTGGGCTTGTTTCGATGCATAGCATTACATTTTATACCTTATAGTTCCTAGACCAAAAAATTAACAAAAACCCACAAAATACGGCCATTTTTCCCAGAACAACTCCACTGAATTGTCTAAAGTAAAAATTGAGTCTATGGCTCTTTCTGGGCATGTTCATGTTTGTCCTGTCACAAAAGATGTAGTTACAGCAGAGGAAGTTGCACTTATTATCCCGCTGCTCGATTCAAACTCGCAACTGCTACACCTGAAAGAACTCTTGACCGCAGTTTTTATGTGATTGGGCCACCTTTGGTCTGCACAAAGAACTGTCAACACACTGCAATTTACTAGCAAAATCTGCTGGATGTGGCGACACCTGAATTTCGTTTCTAGCCCTTTCTTGCCTATAAAAACTGTTTTTGGCACAAACACAATGTGTCCTCATGGTCCTTTTCAAGGTGCACCGACATCTCATAACATGCGAGCATGTCGAGTTTTGCTTCCATTGGAATGTGGCCGCCCCGTTTGGGTTTGAATTCGAGTCTTCAGGCTCGGCAGCCAAGCACCCAATCAGCATTGCAACAGGGCTTTTTGCCAAGAAGGAAATTGGTATATGGTTTATGGGGTGTTTGTACCAAAGTGACTAAGGTTATGACGGACGCTATGGTGAAAGGCTCTCAGAATTTCGGCCCCCTGGGGTTCTTCAATATGCTGGAAGAATGCATTGACAATATGGACTCCAGAGCAGCATAAGCTGGAAACACTGCATCGCTTACGTTCCCACTACTGTAAATTATTGTTCCTAGTAAAATTTGATATTCTTGCTGCTTCTGGCTATTTTGAAGCTTTTCTGGCAGCAGAAAATTCATTCATTGCCAAGAAAATTGAATTTAAACATGTTCCCACCTGTCTATGCAAACTCTTGATGTCCTTACTGAGAAGGTCAGGTTGCCATAGTTTTGAAGTGAATGGTGGTGCCACATCGTCTCTAGGGATCCATGCCCAAAAATTGGAGTTGACGCAAGCATTTCACTTGCGACAGTGGGCAGTGATTGTTTTCAGTTTTTTGGTCTTTCCTAACTTTTAAATGTTCTGTTTTCAGCCAGAGTGGTCTTTTTGTGATTAAAACACAGTTCCCTATCTACACAGGCTAGTCTGTGCTACAAGTCTTTTGCAGCAAAAGACTCCACTCCGCCTACAATATGGTTTGTACAGATGGCGATTTCCACAAACATCCCAGTTTAGCATTACAGCAACTACACCAGCACCTCTTCTTTACGGTAAATCTTCCCTCAAAAAATGCTGGTGAATGAAAACGAGGTGTGTGGGAGGTCTTGAATGCACTATTTCAGTTGGGTTTCCTTTTCTTGCAACTTTCGCAGGAACAAACATGCAACCTGGCATTTTTCCTGCTGCCCGCTGCTGCAGCACTTCACAAGAATATATTGTGGTATGTCTGCCACTTAGCTGCTTATGTAGCATGTGTCTATATGCACACACATTCAGCAATTCTCCGTTTGCCCTTCTGCCAGACCTGGGCCTCGCAGGAAGCATGACTAACTGCCTCTGAATGAGATCCGTGCAAACCTACAAAGGCTATACAGTAAAGCCGGAGTCTTGAAAAAGCAGCCCAAATACCTATCACGGTAGATTAAAATTTATTTTATATGATAAAATTTGACACATAAGTGTCAAGACAGGCTTTAGTTTGCTATTTTCATAATGCAACTATTTCTTGTCGACTAATGTAAGCAGTAATTTGAAACCCAGGAAAGGACTTTGGAGCCTTTCAAGTGAAGTCCCATGTAAGGTGCACAGCGCCAAACTTGGCCTGAAAGGCTCTCTAGACCTTTTCAGGGAGCTCAAATAACTGAATATGCTTGCTGACGAATACTCCAGGCTCAGGTGAGCACGCCACCACTTTTAGACACCCAGAAAAACAAACAACTATTAGTTTGACACCATTGTATTACACAACAGACGAACTTGGCAAACACTTTTCGAGCCATCTATAATACAGCATTTGGCACCTGCGATGAAGGTCACAGCACTTTGCTAGTGGGCATGAAGGCACATGGCTGGTGCCTGCCGCAGTGGCTGCATTTCAGTTAACACAGTGTACACGACTAACTTCAATGCATGATCTGCAACCCTGAGCAGTCATAAGTTTTCCAGTACATTACACCTCACTGCCGCACGCACACACCAACGTACCTGTTGGGCTGCCCCGGCCAGCTGCTTGCTTCCGCTTCAGGGCATCCTTGTAGCACTGTGAGCAAAGCCCATCTGTGGCCGGACTGCCATAAAAGCCACAACCAGACCGGCACAAGGCCCCACTCTGAGACATCTGATTCGTGTCTCGCTCCATGATACCTCTTCCGCCCAGCGTCGCTCAGTCACGTCCGCACAGGGACCAGGAAAGCTGCCACACACCTGACAAACAAGCCAGATGAACACGAGTTGTAATAGACACACGAGTTTCCTCTGGACACATGTGCTGGCCACAAAAACATCCATGAGAATACCACGACATCAAGTTTGCACTACATGTCCAACATCTCTTGTCAAGCTGCGTCTTTAGCCCTAACCTCCAACATTCAATAAGACATTCTTCACATACAGTGAGCACATGGGGGGCATCAGACAACTACCTTCATTTCAAAGAACCAAAATCTGAGCTGAAAAGGTCCACGCTGCGTCTGTGGCACCCGTTGACAAATAACCGTCTTTTACGACAAACAAGTACCCGCAAACAGGTAGCGTACTGAGGCTGCTATGCACAAATAATGTTACTAAACTGCATCTATCTACCCATGATAGACACCAGCAACATTATTAAGGCTATGCAGTAGTTTCCAACCCAGCATATATCAAAAAGCATGAAAGCTCGTACTTCCTCAACGAATTGACAGCACAGCTATCAAAAACAACTGGCCAAATCATTAAAGTAAGCAAGCGCCAAATCAGCCCTAGCGTTACTGGGAACTTCCAAATGAGAATGGGTGTATCGAGATTGGTGTACATTCGTGTAGTGCATACATACTCGCTTCATTTATCATCTGTGCGACGCTCGGCAAATGAGCTGGCTCGCATTTCCATTCCGCGTGTCGCAATCGTGTCCACACACGCTAGTCAGTGGGCAAGACACCAAAGCTAGCAGTCAGACAATAAAAAGCCAAAGAGCCGAATACTCTTCGATTTCAATAAACACCGCGCCTTCGCACTTCCCTTGAACGCCCGTAGCAACAGGTTGACAAAGCGCGTCCCGAACAAAAAAAAAAAGGACAAGGTGAAGGGCATCACCTGATCTGAACCCGTGAACAATGGCTTGCGTGAGTACACCAGGCACGACGCCAGGCCAGCCATCGACAAGTTACAGAGTCCAAGCGCAAAACGCTGCCTTCATCCGCACAGGCGAAACCCGCTACGAGTCATTGCCCTTGAGACGCGATATGAACATCTCCGAAAAGTTTACGGCCATCGACATCAGCGCACGTGAACAAGGAAACAGGCGAACGCTAGCACATCAACGAGGCCAGAGTACGCACTTCAGGGCTTTGTCTTTCTTTATGACGTTCGCTACGCGTTCCGCGCTGTAAGCGAGGTATGCGTCACGCACAACGGCAACTCATTGCACGAAACAGCGGGGTCCGCGGCACGTAGGCAGCAAGGCCACAAACTCGTACCCCGTCTGAAGTCCATGCCCACAGGCTCAGCAGCCAAGTGCACTGCGCAAATAGCAGCAGTAAAATTCGCCGCTCTGGGGCACCCGGGGAACCGGGAAGTAAAGCCTTAATGCGGTGGGCTGTGTGTCACGAAATAAATGCAGACACTTCACAGAAGTGATCCCACCGCACACAGCAAACCTGCGCAATAGGCCTACAATTACGGGATCGCAACGCTACTAACCATGTCTACGATCGCGGTAGAGATCAAAAGAAAGCTCATGAGCTTTCTGGTATAAAATTGCGACTGCCAAATCTCGGCCCAAATATACAGCTGCGTCATTACACCGAGGGCCTCCTTATTAAATGCCTGGGCGTAGCATAGTTTTAGGCCTCACTTGTTCTCCAGCTGATAGGGGTTTCTCACCTAAAGTTGGCTCAGAGGCAATATCCCGGGTAAAATGTGCCGACGAAGGGCCGGCAGCAAGCACGAACAGTCCGCAATAAGTCACAAGGCTGGCGCAATAAACGTTTCCTTGTGAGCGAAGTGCACATCCACCACCAGAAAGACGAGGCAAAAATGGCGTCCACCACGTATAAGCGACAGGTATCCAACGAGATTTCACAGCCGAACAGTGTCCAGTCTACAAAAGCATCGTTCACAGACAACGCCGTCGAAGTTCTTTGTCTCCTGCGCTTCACGAAATAAAATGCATCCTGCCCAGGCAACTGCAGCCCACGGACAGAAGGGACAATGCTCAGCCCTTTGCCGCTTTCGTGATGAGCAGCAGATTGCCACAATCAAAGATCAGAATTTTGTCACGTGACCACAAACCTCGGCGGTGATTGGAGGAGGAACAGAGGCGCTGCTAGCGTTCCTTGCTCAAGAACGGCTATTTCACTTCCTGCGGTGACGTTAACAGACTTTCCGGTAGCAGTGACGCAAGCCCTTGACGAAAGAAAAAAAAACTGCTTTCATCTTCGCCGCAGGTGACGTTGCAGCTGAAATGCTCTGAAATTAGCCGGACTATGCGTAGTCGACTCGGCGCAAGGTCGTTACACTTATACCTATCCCGAATACTGGGTAATGCACGTGCTTAGGAGGTGTTGAACCCGTTTAGGGCAGCCACCTCTGAAAATGTCATGGCTGTTTGCTTGAGTGACTAGTTTCAAAAACGGCAAAAGAAAAGAGAGAGAAAAAACTCCAGGAGGAGAACTCCAGGAAGCAATAACAGAGAGCGCAAGACCGTTGACTTCTGCAATCTCGAGGAGTTTCTAATTTTTGCCCCCTACCAGGGAACTACGCCTCCGAGCCGAGGTGCGCTCCCAAGGTGAATTGCAAAACACAGCAATTGCGTAGCACTTGCCAGCTTAGCAACTAACGCGTTGCCCATTTAACGTTCAGTGCCAATCTGAAGAAACTGCCTCCACGGCTAGTCGGCGTGGCAGCGTGCTTTCTGCGCTCGGTATGTGCGCCAGAAGAAGGAACAATACGCACCTCACGGGCTGCGGCCCCAGCTGTGGTTATTCGCCGAAGATTCACGTCACAACCTGTTCCTGAAAACCCCAACCGTGCTTTTTTTTTTTCTTGCCTGGCGTCAAACTGAGTTTTCGCGCATAAAAGGTAACACAGCGCACGAGTGAGTCTGGCGGCTAGTTTTAGTTGGTTGGCAATTTGCTTATCGTGCCGAGCACTACGTTCGAACGATATGCGCATTTGTGGCCCATGACGTCGGCTCGTGAGGCGGCCGCTTTTTAACATGCGAAAGTGCCACGGCTGTCACTTGCGCGCCTTCTTACCGTTGAATTTTGACGCATGCCTTTTGTCTTCGGCCATAATTTGGAGTGATGTGGCGAGGCACGTGATTTCCGCGGTAACGCGTGGTTGGGGCGACTGCGCGTTTTCTTTTTCTTTTTCTTGCTCGTCGTCGGTAGCGAAAGCGCACCAGCAACGATTTCGTCATAACTAGCGGCGCAAGTGACAAATTCGCATGCATCTAAAATGCTGTCAGTGTAGTAAAGGAGTTTTTTGGTGGATTTTGTGGATGAGAAAATGTGCATTTAGGAGAACGTTCGAGCCGCCTGTACCCCGCCCGTAAAATGATGAATTTTGCATATCAGAAATTACATGCTTGAAAAACTGATCTATGAATGTTCTAGCTTAGTAACAGTACTTACCGGAATTTTGACATATAAAACAGTGGCAATGATAGAAAGTTGTCATTTTATCTAGAACGCTGGTGTTTACAGTATTTACTCTAAAGCCGTGTTCAGCTGGACACTGCAGCAAAAAATGTGTGTAGCTAGTTGTGCAATGCTAGTTTTACATGTAGCATGCATTTCAAACAAGGTAATATAGCAAACTATGCAAGCTTATCTATATTGGAGGTGCTGGACACAGAGGCCATGCATTTTAATGAATGCATCTGGTGTCACTACCGTGTTTGTTTGGTTTCGCAAAATACTGTCTGTAGTGCTCCTTGTAAGACCTGCTAACAAAAAAATTGTGAAAGGTCTATTTAGGCCACAGTGATTTAGACAAAGCTTCCTCTGTGTATGTCATGGGGAAAGAAGCTGGAATCATCAGCTGTAACTATGCAAGTAGTGTGAGCACAAGTATCATTCAGTTATGCTCAAATGAGATCTTTGCTACAGCTTTCAAGAATGTTTGTGGATGCAGTCCAGGTCAGCCTGGGACTGGGTGCACTTATAGGAAATGGGAGCAGCTTGTGCTTTCACTTCTTGCCTGGGAAGGGAAGAAAGTCTGGTAATTTTAATCTATAATGCACTTTCAATTTGTCAACATTTTAATCAGCTAACATCAATAATATGTGCATAAATAAAACCATGCTAGCTTAGTTCTGTGAAAATTCTTGCGGATAGGCATCCTCCCAACGCTGCCTTGAAGCTGATGTTACTAAAACACCTGCTGCTCTGTGCAAAAATTGACTAAATGAAATCCTTGATTATCCTTGATTTTCAAGAAACTGTTTCAAGGGCCCTTGAAACTCATTCACTTCTGATGCACTCCTTAAATACCTTGAGACATTTGGATCGACCTAGTTTATCTCTAATTAAGCAAAGCTACAAGGTGACTAGGAGTGCCCCTCGAAAGTACAATGGAAGACTGGGAGAGGATGGGCAAAACCCTTAGCGAGGGAAGGAAGGAAAGAACTCTAATGGAATAGGAGCTGTCTCTGCCTGGTTGTCGGCCTGGCATGCTACTCCAGCCCTTAGCGAGGCATCTGACCACATCAAGGTCATGGGTGACGACCACTCTCTTCAAGGCCTACTTCCTGCTCCCATTTCCCACTTTCCTCATTTCCTGTACGTTTTCTTGTTTCCCTGACTCCCTTCCCCTTTTTAAAACAAGCTGCTGTGAATAAATCAGTTTCGAAGCAGGCCCTATTGAGAGCGCATTGCTTCCTTGAGAATATTTCTGGTGGTGAGGGACCTTGTTTTCCCAGTCCTTTTCTTGTCCATCATTGTTCCCTCTAAGGGGTGCTCCCTTATTTTCAACACCACTGACTCTGGCCTTTAATTCATCGAGCGCACTCGATGTTGTCGCACCATTTTCTCTTTGCGCTTTCAAGCCAGGTGGAAAATGCAAGTTTTGGCCTGCTTGGCTTGAGCATGTGGATTGTGATGGGTGGGTGGCAGTGGACTTGAGCGATTTGCAGAGAGCAAAGTGCATGTTGTGCTAGAAGACAAGTGATGTGGCGACATGGGCGAATTGGCACTAAAAAGTCACCTGAAGAGCTCAAAGCACATATGTATGTCAGCAGCATGCAGAAGCAGCTATGCTATCGGAAATTTCAAGTAAAGCCTGGAATGCCTGCATGTGATAAGGAGAACGCAGCTGAAAGTCAGTAGTAGAAGGTCAGCAGGCACGTTGGAAAATGAAGGCAGTGGAGCCGGAGCTTCAGAACTTTAAAAAAAATACACAGAAATGTAAAAAAGTTCTAAAACTTCTGTGCAAGTCAGCAGATGGTCTTTTCGAGGATGCTGAGATTAAAAACAACATAACTGTCCTTGTCGAGGCTAACAGTTTCTGCTGAAAGGCCAGGAAAAGGAAGCAGGGATAGTGGCTGTGGAGAGAGATATCTTAGCTGAGCAAGAGCTGAAGGATTCCCAATATGTGTGATCCAAAAATGATTTCTTGCCCTCCATGATTATTGTCCCATTGTATCCGTGAACTCCTGGAATACTTGAATTTTAGGCCAAGAGAGAGAGAGAAGGTTGATTGATGGGAAAGGCAGAGAGGTTGGCCAGAAAAATGAATATCTGGCCTGCTACTCTGCACTGGGGAAGGGGAAGAGGAGAAAAAAGAGGGTCACGATGGGGATGGTGATGATGAGAGAAGGCAGATGAAAAAAGACAGGCACATTTTCTAACATTAAAAATGTGGGTCAAGGCCCATGTCACTTAAAAAGCGTGAGAGCGCCGCGTTGCCTGTAGAGTTTTCTAACTCTCTGGCCAAGCACCTAGGACCAAATCCTCTAAGAGGGGCCTGTTGTCAAAGGCTTCAAAGTAGATGCGAACATGAGTATTTCTCGTGCATATGCTGGGCATGCGACTAAAATATGCTCTACAGTCTCGAGCACGCCACATATGGAACAGTCTGGAGAGTCCTCTTGTCCAATTAAATGCAAGTACTTGCGCGTGAAGGCGACATTTAAATATGACCTATGTAGTAAGCATGCAATAGGGCGTGGTATTCCACGAGGAACAGAAAAGGCCATCACCAAATCTAGCCATTTAAGGCTTTCTCACGCATAATCTTGAACTCCTTAGTATGCTTCATAGCTCTGACTTTAGTGCGATCATAATGTGAACAGAGTGCAGTCACAACTTTTGCTCATACGCTATGCTATAATGGCACATTCAGTGTCAAACTCAATGCACAAAACACTCCATAAGAATAGCTTTATTTTTGAATAGATTTGCAGCATTTTATAAAAATATTACATTATGTGTCACAATTATCAGTGACCCTCTTCATTTTTTCTGTGGAGCCATTGGTACAGGAGCCAGTCACGGGAGGTTCTTGACCCACTCCCTCATTTTCTTGCATGTGTCATTTGTACACATGGGGCATGTCATGAGAAGCTGTGGAGAACATTTCTGTTGCTGTTTCAGATGCTGCTTGACCAGATCGGCTAAACCCTGGAAGGCAAAAATTTTCACTTTTCTTCAGAGGATTGCGAAGGGTGTCTCTTCCACTACAGCATAGGTTCTCAATGTATAACTTTAAGGAACCCCACTTGTCCTGGCTTCCATTGCTTCTCCCGTGATATGCATGCAAAAATAGTGCATAAAGGTGCATGGCTGATAAAAATATGCCCAAATTTAATTAATAATGACTGGCTGTGTAGTGATGTGTCTGCTGCTAGCAAATGCACATGATTAGCCCCAAAATAAAGTGGGTTAAAAAAAAGATGGGGGTGCTGAGTAAAAGGTGCTCAGAGAAGCCAGAAAGCACTCTAAGGGACCCAATTTGGGAATTCATGAACTGCATGCAACCATAAAAGTGCATTTGATGGTAGTTGCTCACAAAACATGATTTGTCAAAATATGCATGGTTTAAATGTGCACTGTGGGTTTACAGGAAGTTGGGCTAGTTGGCGCAGAAAAAAAAGAAAATTGGTTACAGCAAACTCATGGTATTTTGAACTTGAAGGGAACAGAAAATTTTAATTTTTGCATACTTTCAAATTGCAGAAGCCTTTTTAATACTCTTGATATTGATGGGGCCAAGGTGTCTGTTCGAATTAACGAATGTTAATACATTGTTGCAGTTCAGTTTTCCTTTCCACGTCCATTTGTGTTCATGAGATGGCTTCACTTCTGCCCTATTAGATGTATGCTATTGCAAGTAATGGCATAACTAACAATGGAAGATGTTCAAGTGGATGTTGATAAATGGCTGTATATACTGCTGAGCCAGCTCTAGAAGAGGCTGTTTTGCCTTTAAGCATTGGCCTAGACCTTTATCTCTCCTTTTTATGTTTTTTTAGGGGTGGGGGGGGGGGGTGCTTAAAAGATAGAAAAAGGAAATAATAACCTATTTGGAGCATGTGCTTCATTGCTTAATTTTGTATTGCTAACTTGTTCCTCCTCCTCCGTACCACTAAACCTAATGCTATTGTGTGCTACATTGTATATCCTGCTGGTTGTTTTGGTCACATTGGCTGAGCCAGTTGCTTATGCCTTTATGTGGCTATGACTTGGTCAAGCCAGGTTGGTGACGTGTATCTGAATAAGCACCACCCACAACACAATGATCGGTGTTTCTGTGGTGACTTCATGGATGATCTCACTGGCCACGTTAATAACCTGAGAACTGAATTGAATATACTTTTTTCATGAAAAATTGCACCACATTTTGCATAAAAAGCTTTGGGCATAGTTTAGAGAGGTGATATGCCAGCAGGCATTGCATGAAACTGTCTTTAAAGTCTGTTCTCCCAGCAAGACAAGCACAACATAATTGCTTGCTTTGAAGTGTAATAAACAGTGTGGAAGTATGCAAGTACCTTTGCCAGCTGCAACCTTGAGCAGGGACATGTGCAAGTAGAGTCCCAGAGGGCTACCCACTTTGACAGGGATAATGTGACTATGCACCGACATTGTATTTCTCATGATCTTTCATTTTGTGTTCATTTCATTACACTGCTACCATTGCTGTAGTGTGTCTTTGCAAGCAATGAATGTAGCCTTCTAAATGCTTAAAACGTAGAAATATACTGGCTTGGCTAGGCACGTATTGACTTCCCTTATGGCTTTCCAGTCATCACAGCTCCTTTTTTTCACTTTACCTCTGATTTTTGAAACGGTGAAGAATGCTTGAAGGGCTTCATGCGAGTGAGTACAGAGTAGGCATGAATATCTGAAAGGCCGAATGCAACGATGTTGGTGAAGAGGACGGAGTTGGCAAG
Organism: Amblyomma americanum; assembly: GCF_052857255.1. Taxonomy (NCBI): domain Eukaryota; kingdom Metazoa; phylum Arthropoda; class Arachnida; order Ixodida; family Ixodidae; genus Amblyomma; species Amblyomma americanum. Next base: position 54,292,983 of record NC_135502.1, read on the forward strand.
TGATGCTGTCGCATTTGAAGAATCCTCTGCCATTTGGAATCAGCCGCCTAAAATTATTGTTGAGACATTTTGCTCTGTTATGGGCTCTCTGGCATTCCTGCACTTGAAGAGACATTGAGGACAACTCTATCCAATTGTTGTTCTCAGTACAAATTCATTCCCTGGCTCTTTCTGGCTATGGTACCCATTTGTTCAGCACCAAATGGTGCATTTATCCTAACAAAATTGGATTTCAAAATCTTCCCACCGGTCGATTCAAACTTTCGACATTCTCACTGAAAAGGACGGGTTGCCACCGCTTTTAATTGAATGGCGGTATAGCGTGGTTCCTGGAGTCCATGCCCAGAAATCGATGTCGAAGCATGCATTTTATTTGCAAAATCAATTGGTGATGGTGACACTTGTGTTTCGTTCTGTAGTCTTTTGTAGCTTATAAAAGCTCCTTTTTTGATGAGAGTGGTCTTTCTGTGATTAGAACACGATATCCTATCTATACATGCCAACTTATATTTTTTCTCAATGTCCCTTTAAAATAATTGCTTTGATGGTTTTACCGTTTCCTCTGTGATAAACTTCAGACTTTTGATGATGGCACTTTGTTTTTGGGACAAAACTGTGCCCTGCTGTTTGGTTTGTGAACCTCTCTAAAACCATGTTTAATTTTGTTTGCCTCAGTTTTTATGTAGTTTAGTGATTATGTAGATTAGTGTAGTTTAGTGTCTTGAAATTTCTAAGAAAGTTTTTGCATTGTGATAATAATAATAATAATTGGTTTTGGGGGGGAAAGGAAATGGCGCAGTATCTGTCTCATATATCGTTGGACACCTGAAAAGTTAAAGTGAAAAATCAGATTCCAAAATCGCCGCGGTGGCTCAATGGTTAAGGTGCTCCTCTACTGAGCCGGAGTACCCGAGTTCAAATCCGACCGCGCCGGCTGCGTTTCGTTGGAGGCGAAACGCAAAAGGCGCCTGTGTACTGTGGGATGTCAGCGCACGTTAAAGATCCTAAGGTGGTTGAAATTATTCCAGAGACCTCCAGAACGCCGTAAGGGAAGGGATAAAGGCGGGAGTGAAAGAAGAAAGGAAGAGACAAATTCAATTTTTTTGCAGTTTTTTTTACTGCTAATGAATTGCAAATGGGCATCTTTTCTTTAGTGTGTCTTAGCTCGTGTCTCATTTTGAAATGAAATTGGTTTTCAGGAAAGGAAGTGACGCAGTAACTGTCTGACATATATCGGTGGACACAGGAACCGTGCCTAAGGGAAGGGATAAAGGAGGGAGTCAAAGAAGAAAGAGGTTCTGGAGGTCTCTGGAATAACTTCAACCACCTTAGTATCTTTAACGTGCGCTGACATCCCACTGTACTCAGGCGCCTTTTGCGTTTCGCCTCCAACGAAACGCAGCCGGCGCGGTCGGATTTGAACTCGGGTACTCCGGCTCAGTAGAGGAGCACCTTAACCATTGAGCCACCGCGGCGATTTTGGAATCTGATTTTTCACTTTAACTTTTCTTGGCTCACCGAAGGCTCTCCTTTAACAAAGTAGAGTCTTGGTCACAAAGTCTCTGGTCGTGTCGCTCGCTGCTGGGCCATCAGTTTTTCAGTATTCCTGGGACACAAAAAATTTGAAAGCATCTTGATCCAAGAGTTCCCAGCCCATGAGGTTTGTGGTTGAGGCATCTAGTAGGGCTTGCATAGAATCCTGGTTCACCACAAATTTAAAGGGATGATGATGAGTTCCTCTCACCTCCTAGAAATTTGGAGTGCAGGTTGTACAACACCAGCCACACTGCAGAGTGCAACAGCAACCATGGTGACTCCAAAACTTTCTGACCAACACTATGCCATAACTGCTGTGCAGTTTCAGCCAAAGCCAACTTCCCAAGCCGTAGCTTGTTCTGTTTTTTTTTGCTCACTATTCTGTATTATGCACTGTAAATCCTCAGTCTAAAAATCACTATCCTTGGGCATTGTCATAAGCACGTGAGTGCACAGTGTGAACTTGTTTGTCCTAACCGGAGAAGCAAATTTGCAGACTTGTACAAGCATGAGTTCAGTATCCTCTACCCCATTAACAGCAATGAACCTGACATGTCACATGATCAGTTCAGAGTGCTTAAATAAATGTTTACTCTAAAAGCAAATGAAGAGTTCTGGCTTTATCTAAAAAAAAATTGTGTTCTATTGAGAATTCTCATGCTGACTAAAAAAAAAAGAAACGTGTTTGAATAGTCAGGCTATAACGTATGGCAGTGCAATATGTGCTCAGTGTTACATCAAAATAAGCCTTTCGATCTGTCTGTGTGCAAAGTGATGGTGAAAGTACCGTTATATAATATAGGTCAATGCTTCCAAATTTTATGCTTTCTGCATTACATAGTATGCAGCTATGTGGAATCTGATAGCCTGCATGCAAAAAAGTACTTAGTGCAAACATTTTCATGCAGCTGTGAAAGAAGACTTGCCTGCGCAAAGACAGGGTGGTTATTCAAGGCAGGAGCACGAGCAAAATTGAGGATTCCAATCTGTAAGGAAACAGTCACACAGCTCATTTTAGAATATGTCGTTTTTTTTTTTTCAGAACTAATATTTGGCGGTAAAATTTAACTAATGGAAAAAAAGAAAACTGATTTCTCCTATTGCATAGCAGCAGTCCAGAAATGTTGAGTTCAGTTCTTCACTTTCCTGGAGCTTGGCTCAAAGAAGCAAGCCACTCAAATTTTTTAGCCACAGTGAAGTTTAATGTATTAATGTTCACAACAAGGTCAGCAGTGGCATCTGTATTAATGTCCACAACAGCCAAAGTTGACCAGCTTTCATGTGGTGAATTTAATCTGTGAAGTTTATTGTGGCTTCAAAAGATATTATTTAATATATTATTAAAAGACTTGTGAGCAAGCGTGGCGTGCTGTCTTTACAGCTAGCTGTATTTATGATCCTTCTACACTTCACTACTTTCAGAAATTGACCTTGTTTCTAAGTAGAGCGACTGAAGAAGCAAGAAATCCTTATTTTTCCCTTCCAAATTTTGAGTAACTTTCCTCGAAACGAAATTGTGAAAACACAGGCTGTAACAAGGAACTGCTTTTATTATTACGTGTTTGCTATATTGATGTCATTTTACTACCATGCTTCCCTTCTGCAAAAAATACTAATAGGCAATAAAATATTGCAGCAGGTTTCTGTAAGTGCAGCAGCTTTGGTCAGAACTTGCGGAGATAAGTAGATTTATATATATATATTGCAGCTAATCTACGCACAACAAAGCCCTACATTATGCAGCATAACAGTGTAAAAGCCCCCATCACGCACGCAAAACGGAACTTGAATAGGCATTGCATGGTGCATGTACTGCTTGGTGCAGGCAGCTAATCATAAAGGTGTCAGTTCCATATAGTAAACTTGTATATTTTCGCTAGGTGGCTGTCACCATTACTTGTATTTTATCTCTATGCATGCTTTGAAGGGGCACAGACACAAAATTCGAACAAACGGCATGATTTGTTTTTTTGGGTGTAAGGAGATGCCCTCAAGCAGGTTTCAGTTGCAGGTGTTGAGTTGAACATAATTTAATATGATTTCGAATGTTGTCCGAAGAGCCGTTCGAATTTCCACCCACATTGAGTGATGTCATGGTGCACTTGCCCCAATTTTTGCGGCGTCACCAGACCAAGTGGTGGTTCTCGGGAACAAACAATGTTTGCCAGCAACACCAAAGTCATCAGTATTGTGGTAGTTCAGCGTGGCTGGTCGACCATGACGTCAAGGTGTACTTCAGTGCTATTTCTAACCGAGGCTGAAACTGCTGGTACAAAATCATTTGTAATTAATTATATACGTTCTGCACAGCAGGTGTTCTCAGCTCATTTTCGTGATTATTAGGACCCTTTCAGGCAAAAAAAACGGACATCCAAAAGCTTTGTGTATGTACCCATTTAACTGTATCTTATTATCAGTGTGAGCTGTCAGCTGTGCTCTGTTTCCCCATTGCGAGAGAAATTGTGTGCACTCACCTTGGGTGCCAGTTCCTGTCCCAACTCAACGTCCATGTCGTAAAGTGTCTCCACGTGCTCATTCACAAAGCTGACTGGCACCACCATCACGTGTCTGTGGCCTTCTTTTACCAAGGCCCTCATTGCTTCCTCCGTCTTGGGTCTCAGCCAAGGCATGGGGCCAACCTGCAACAGGCGTGTGTTCTCAGAACATTCGCGCCAAGGTTTTGTTTTTTACTGCTTCCACTCCAGAAGAGCACATTGTATTGGTGTGGTAATTATTTTTACCACAATCACAGTGTGTCTTGTTAAGCCAACTCGACTTTTATTCACCTAGAATTGAGTACTCAGCTGTAAGGTTCCAGGATGTAGTGCTTTTCAAGCTCCTGCTAAGTAAACACCAAGCCTGGTTGAATGCGAGCACAAACAGCACACTGTTGCTCTCATAACATGATAACACATTTAATGTCTCAAACATGGATACTTATATTTGTAACTCATTCTGATTTGTGAACTACTCTAAAACAATCTTGACCAACTGCAGTTCTTTGAGGTGCGGAGATATCTTGGGACATGGCTGCTGTTGTATTTTTCCACCAATGAATTATGGCTGCCATGGCTAGATTAATAAATTAAAGTTGTAGCCTTGTACTCATAGTCGTTGCCACTGCATACTGTGTTGTTTGCCTGTACTTCTGCTGTCCACGGTGAGCAAAGCTTCATATGAAGTACAGTAGGGATATAGCACAGTCATTCAATAGCTGGTTATAACCTTGGCAGTAGCCTAGAAGTAGACAATCCACCTCATATGAAAAGAAGCACTGATTTCAAACATTAGTAGGCTCCTACGGATACATGAGTTTTGTTCAAGTCTTCTTCGACTTAAGGCCTGGCTTTTTGCAATGGTTAGACAGGGTTCGGTCAGAGAGACAGGCGGCATTTTTTCCAAGCATTTCCTCTTAGAAAAGCCGAGCTCAAGGTATGGTGGTGCTTGTGGCCATTTTAAACACTGGCAGATTCAGCAGTACCACAATTCAAACCCAATCTCTCCTGCAGACAAGGCGGATGCTTTATTGCTAAGCCTCTAGCTGTTGCAGTTTGGATTGGCAAGCCAGGTGGAACCTTTTTTTTTTAAGCATTTCTGCCTTGGATAAGGTAAGGGGAAGGTTGGCGGACGCTTGTACTCATTTGGAAACCAGCGGTTTCCCTAATTTTGGTCGATTTTTTACCCCAGCCTCTTGTATATGAAGTGGATGCTCTTTCACTAGGCTACAATTTCAGTTTAGTCTGGTAGACTGGTGGCACCTTTTCCAAGTTTTCTCCTGTGTGGCTGCTGAAGAGCAGGCCAGGGGTATGGTGGTACCTATTAGGAAACCAGTGGTTTTAGGAAAGGTCCAGAATTTCAACCTTGCAATTTGTAGGGTGCCACCATTGGTGCCATCAACATGTGCAACAAGTGTACAGGCACAGCCATAAGTTCGTTATGGTGCACATAGTTTTATGAGTGCTCCCAGGCGTGGTATATATCTTGCGGCATCAGCAGAACTGTCAGTTTTGCGCAGCAGTTTCCTTTACATTACAGTTTGACAGAATAGGTTGTTGCTCACTGTGGCAAGCACTGAGGGAAGCAATGTTTTGTAGGTGTTTAAGAGTACTGACTATTAGCACACCAGTTGTTTCCCCTTCCCGCAGGGCTAGTAGTGAAATGATTTCACACTTTTCCTGTTCAAGCTTCGAAGAAAGCCGTGAAAAAGGATGGGAAATGGTTGCTGCGGGAAGTTGCTCCTGAATTCAGCTTGTGATGGTATATGCGAATAGAACGAAGCTTCAGGTGCAGTTTCATTTTAAGTTTAAAGAAGCTTGCGGTTCTTGCTGGCTTGGCGTACCATGCGCTACATATGAATTTATTTTTTAATCCTTTCAACCCCTCTTTCTTTATTCCATTCTCCGGATAGAGCTTATGTGTCAGAGGCACAAAAAGTCTCTGCTGCTGCCCCATGTTTATAAACTGCTGGCACTAAAACCTCTAAGTGACAACCATATTGTCAAATGTCCTGAACGAACCATAAACTCATCTCCTCAGCATTTATTTAGTGGAATTGCATTTCTTCAGCATTTTTTAGATACTTTCTTATGAGCATTTCTAATCCTTTAGAGCATCCTTTGGACCATTTTTTTTAGCATTTCATTAGCACATTTTTTTTTTTTTGTGCACTGAAATAGGTAAGGCTTTTACAACTGTCATTCATTTTGCATGGCAAGTTCTTTTTCTAACCGATGGACACACAGATAAATGAACTAATTTGCATTTCACTCTCTTGATGCCTGATGTCAAAAACGCATGTGCCATGATTGAACCAGTCCGTGTATGGCGACATCACCAGGGGGCTTTTTCTGCTCTCTTTTTTCATGTTTTTTTGTCCTTTGCATTCGTTAATCACCCATCAGTTCTATTTTTTTTTAATTTCCTATGCAGCAAAATATGTTCTTTTATCATTGTTTATTTCTCACAAGTAACCTGTGAAATGCAGTCAGTCAACTTGCCTCTCACTAAACTCTTTATTACTCTTTGTCCATTCCTAACGCCACTCAGTGTCATCACCCATAGTGCACACACTGCAGCGAGTTGCTGCAGGTACTTGAAGTTTGTGCATGAACCTAGATTCACTTTACGCTGCTACAAACCTAATATCAATATAAAGTTCATTACGGCATTTATCCAAACAGACGCACTTCTGTCCTTTTAAGTCTGTGAATAAGATATAAAAAAGTAATGTTTTCAAAAGTTCCATTACAAAGCTTCTTATTTGATGTTTCACAAGTTAATTGGTAGATATTCTAATTCATTTGGTTTGGTTCAGTAACTGATTTGTGTGCCTTTGCCTTCATTCTTGTAAGGTCACTGATTCAGTTGTAGCCTATGACCACAGGAGTAATGTCTGGCAGGTGTGATTATACAAATACATAGGCAGGCATCCTAATTCAATATGGCTACTTCATGATGACAGAGATGGCGCGGGGTCTAAGGAGCACCATGGCTAGCATGTTTTGGTCTGCACAAGGTAGGGTCAAACACCCAGTTTTTGAACCACTTTTCCCTGAAGAAGCTAAGAAATTTTAAGCACTCCCAGTAAATTTGGTGCTTTATCAAAATTTTGACTACTTATAAACTTCTGCTGTTGCCAAAAAATAGTTAGGACATGGCATTACACAAGCAAATATGATGCTGCAATGATCTGTTATACTCGTATTTAAACTGCGGCAGCATTACCATGCTGCTATTCATGAGCAATGTTCCTACACACAACTCCTTACCTTGGACTGCCATACCAGACGGTAAGGGTGGCTGTTTTTGAGCTTGGCCATAATGCTGACCACAGTGGCAGCCACCTCAGCAGGGTATGTGTCTCCTCTTTCGACAACCTGTTAGGACAGTAAGTTGGGTAGAGTATAATCTGAGAGTAAATATTGTTGGACTTGCACATATCATGAGTAAGTTCTCATCTATCCACAATCTCAGTTTGTTCCACTTGAAGTGGAAGAAACTGTGTGCATAAAAAGGATCTCATGGTGTCTCAAAACAGCATGCTACTAACATTTTGCCTCAGGGAACATCAGCCAAGGTCCTATATCAGCAGCACAGACTTGCTCAGCTTTAGATCTTTCACTGGAACAAGCAAAAGGCTCCTGCACAAGCTGCTGATATCCATAAGCTTGCGAGCTCAGCTTGGGCTCGCAAATGCAGTTTTGCATGTATCCTTCTTATGCCCAAGTTTGCTGCCATTCACCATCAACAGAGATTTTAGATGTTTCAAAAGATGAGCGCAGTACCTGAAAGTAAATTTATCATTTCTATTCCCTAGAAAACAATGTTCCAGACAGTCATAAATGTTGGCATTCTAATGTTAGGAACTCTCTTGAGCACATCTTGCCTTGTAAGCTCACGGTGTTAAATTTCATGAAAAGCACACCTGATCTGCGCCCAGGAATCCAGTTACTGGCTAACTGTTTTTAGATTTTAGTTGTGGTTTAGTTTGTTATTATTTGCAATGTTGTGTTAATGTTCATATGTTGAAAATAACCTTAGCCCTCACCTTCATTGGAAGAGAGTGAGCAGAAAATAAGATAACTACTTGTTGTCGCATATCCTCTGGAAACTTATTGAGCTCTTCCTTTATGATGTCTGCATATGCCTGGAAGAAAAAAAAAGAAGAGGTGGCTATGGGAGTGTTGCAGTGGCAGACCACTCTCGTACAGTCTTGATAAACTCGGCACAGCACACCATCAGAAGGAATAATAGAAGTTTTTAAGGAACAACATTCACCTAAGCGGGAGAATAATTTGTATGTCTAGAGTATTTGCATGCTACATCTTGGAACCTTCATAGATTAAGCAGAATTAATGACAGTATGTATAAATAGTACTTGCATGCTACATCTTGAAACCTTCATAGATTAAGCAGAATTAATGATGTGCTCTCGATATTTGTTAAACGGCAAGAAGCATGATAATAGTATGAGACATTATTTGCAATATTTCTTTAAAGCGCGGGTTTGGATAAGTATTTCGCGGTCTATTTGTCATGACATATCCTGTGATAGCTCACAGTATGGACCAAAAAAATCACTGGACGTTTACCTTTGTGGTAATGTGAATTTCAGTGTTGGCGGGGGGATGCGAAATGCTGATGCCAACTGCAGTGTTTATTAACTCTGGGTAAGGGTGTAGAGTAAGGGTGTGGGACGGGGGCAGAGGATGCGTGTGCTTCCCGCACGGCCATGTTCCATGCACTGTCACACTCGGTTACTCCTCCATCCATTTAAGGCAGGCATCTGGTGTGACCAGCACACTGAGGGAAACGGTTGAGCAGGAGAACCAATCAGTGCGGCACACCGCACCTGTTGTCTTCCTCTCCTCCTGCCTTGTCACACTCCGTGTTTTGACGATGCCACGCAAGTAGGAAACAGCCCTAACAGCTGTCACTGTAAAAATGATTTACCTAGCTGTGGCATTTACGCTCTCTGCAGAACCTGCAGTTGCTGTTGTTGTGTTGCCACATAATCACTGCTGGCTAAAGCCACTACTAGCCTGGCTAAAAGAGACTTGTGGCAACTTGTGCTTGCTGCTGCCGTGGTGTCTGGGTTCTAACCAATGCAGCTCTGTTGTTGCATAAAAAATGAGTATTTGTTGCCGTATCGGATCACTTGCAAAATGAAAGTTGTAAATTTGGGAGAAATTGGCAAAATTTAGCTGAGCTTGGTTAGTTGTGCAAAGCCTTTTGGCATAAATTACCATTTATCGAGGTGCGTTCCATAGAGTACCTGCACTCGGGGACGGATTTATGGGTCACTCTTGGATGGGGCAGCTGAGAGGGGAAGGGGGTCCATTTGATCCATGTACAGTTAAGCCCACTTGTAATAAACCTGACGGTCACGCGGATTGCATTCATATGTTCGTAGGAAGTGGATTGCCCGTATTACAACCAAAATTATGAAGTGCATGAAAAGTGCCTCTAATTTCGTAAAAACTGCTTCATGAGCATCCACGGTGCCTTCCAGGCTCTCCACGGTGGTCACGTTTTCGCCGAGGCCCTGGCAACCAAAAATATAACAACACAGCAACAGCATGGTTCATGGTGTAAACAGTGAGGGCAGCTGGCAGCAGGTCGACCACATTAATCAGGATTCTAGTGGTTGGGGAGTGCTCATACTTTGCGTACAATGGCCCTGCGATGATGTCTTTGCACAAACATAGTCATCAGAGTCGATAAGTGGCCATCTATTCATCAACGATGCAATATCATAAATCTACATGCGTCTGATCACTTCTGTTTTTCGCCAGCATCATCTTTCGTCCCTGGGCACATGCAGCAATGAAAGCAGCGCAGTGAACGTGCGCACAGAATGTATCAGCTGCACTGCCTGTACATAGTAGGAGTGGAAGGAGCACACAAGGCGGAACCGGCACAACCATAGCATGGCATTCGAACTTCTTAAATCACTGCTGTTACTTGACCCACGGCTATACGTGGTAGCTTCTGCTTCCACTTTGGATGCTTTGACTAGCCAGAGCATATTCAGGCAATGATTGACCTTGTAGCCGATTGGCGCTTGCTTGGCTGGGGGTTACCTATAGTTTCAGTGCCAGCTCATTTTCTTTCCGGGGCACTGTCGCGGGGGCCAAGAAACACTCCTCAGTCTCCACACTTGCTGTAAAGTGTGAATTTTTCAACTCCAGGGCTTAGTTTACGAAGCCTCCTTGTTCGCTATAATCGAGTTGTGTGTCACCGCAGTTGTTTGTTGCATCTGAGACGAATTGCCATTGCCCTGATGCGTATTTTGATGGTAGCACTGCCCTCGTCCGTAATAAGCAAGCATTCGTTATATCCGTGGCCGTTATAAGCAGGCTCAACTGTATTTCTCCTATTTTTTTCATCAAAAGGATGGGGTTCATCCTGGTTTTCTTATGTAAAATTTCTCACTTCAGGAGGGCAACAATCCCCAATGCCTCTCTCCCCCCAATAAATCCACCCCTGCCTACACTGATACTAAACTGAAGTGTGCAGCCAAGTTTAGAAAGATAGGTTTTGAAGAGGGTTGTGACAAGTGTTAATGCAAAGGTCAAAAAATTCCAGTGTGGAAAGCTAGAGAAATTCTATACTTGAAAACATACGCTCTGTGGAAGGCAAACAGTGTTGTTCAATTACTTCTGGATTACCTGTGTAATGGCATTGTGAACAGGCCAGCGATCAATAAACTTCCACTTTGCTGTGCTTGACTGCCGTTGACTTTTGTAGAATCTGTACATGGCATTCAGGTTGCTTCCAGTAGTGCAGCAGCTGTACTGTGGGTACTGGGAGAAGGCCACCACTTGCTCAACACCTTCTCTGGAACACAATGTTAAGCACATCTGCACAAGCCCTCTAAAAGAAAACTAACAAACGCCGCCCTGCTATCAGGGGTAGTTTTTTAAACACTGAGGCTAAACTGTCATAACTACTGAGTGCTACTTCTATGAGACTAAGACTTGTGAGGTGGTAGGACTCGGTTTTCAGCCTCAAGTTGTTATGAGCCAGTCCCAACATCAGGAGTGCATTGTCAGACTAAAGTGAAAGGAAGAGATGCTTGCTTCAGCCATTTATAACTTCTACAAATCAGCTCGGCATTGTGTTTCTGCAGAAAGTATAAAGATATTGTGCAATGGTATAATAGGAAAATAAAAATTTGAAGGGACACTTAAGCTCCGCCTGAACTGTCTGACACGATAGCATTAATGGGTCCCTTCAGCGGCCTGGAGCCCTCTTTGCTTATTACTTCGCAAACACGGTGATTTTTTACATTGCGAGACCCAAATTGCTCACATCTGGGCAGGATGGGCAGGTTGTGATGATGTCGCAAGGTTACGTTGCTGCTTTTCCACTGACAATGCCGTCAACGACAACGTCGACAGTGCCAATTTTTCTGCACAGCAGGAATCTAACGCTATCACTCTAAAAAGCGATCATTTATTATTTTTTTTCACCGAAGAAGATAAAGATGACTGGAGTGATGCTTTAAGCAGTACCTGTAAAGTCCACTCTTGAATGCATGCTGTAAACTTCAGCGTAGTGTGAAAAAACAGCAAGCACATTTAGCATGTGCCATGTGCACACACTCACGTATGTACACAATTCTAATGAAGAAAAAAAAATGTTTTTCCTGTCATCTTCATAGAAAATTATCACTAACGTGCTGTCATGTACAATAAAACCTGGCATTTCTCATTTGTAAAAAGCATGGTCTTATGATCTCACCTCTCAATTTCCACCAAAGCATCCTCAATCAATGGCTTGGAATAGCGGAAACCAATGAAATACTTGTGAGGTCCTGTAGATGTGTGCATAAAATGAGGCAGGCTTTAGTACTGTGTCATGTTAGCTGAATTGTTAAGATATGGGTTGACTTAAGAACTTTAACGACAGCACAACAACCTTGCAAGCATTACTCATGGAGTTTCCTCAGATTGGACCGCTTGAACACACGCATGCATGACCATGGCCTGTGAAAGCGTTAATTGTTTCATAGAATTAAGATATGCTAGCTTGCTATGGGCAGAGAGGAAACATGAATTTTTCTGCATTAGTGTGGCCAAAAAGGAATGCATTCAATGTGGATGAATTCATAATTATAAGGGGAATTGGTAAAAATAAAAAAATATAGGAGGATGGCTTACTGCAGGTGTGCACTCTACAGTTTTATGCACGTCACTGCTGTAAATATAGTAAACATTTTTCTCTGTCTTGATGCTGGCACCATTTTTCTCTGTCTTGATGCTGGCACATGGCTTAAGCAAGTGCAATAAGGTCAGGTTGTGACTCAATCCATGCAGGAAAACAGCACACCAGTTTCAGGCGATATCTTGTTCAGTATTTCCGTCATTTGTGTCCCTTGCACTTCAGTCCATTCCAAGAGGCCTTTCCCTTGAGTCATTTTCTTGTACTTCTGCATGAGCTTAGGCGCCCTCCTTTTTGCAATCAGTGGACCTAGAACACTTTGATATATATATATTACAGTTTGTATGTCATATGGATCTCAGTATATGACGGTGTTGACAATGTGTGATATATGATACTTGCCTCTGAAAGGGAAGCGATATGATGTCTTCATCAGTGAAGAGCCTCTGCAGGTAAGATTCGACATCATCTGTGTGGTGGGAGTCACCCATGTTGTGCATCAAAATTGCAGTTCTAACTTGCGGTCTTTGGTGGGAGAAAGAAAGAGGGAATTTTTTTACTTGACTTCCTTAAGATTGTCAATTGCAATTGTGTTCGTGTCTTTACGAACTTTTTAAATTCCTGTAGTTCTGTAGGCAAGCAGGTGCAGAGTATGATTTACGGTTAATTGCGGTCTTGAGAGGACTGTCCTGTGATGCAGCTGCAATGCTGACAGTACTGCTCAACTGTGTGTACGTTCTCAAGCGTATGCTTATTATCACTATGGATGATGTCGCTATATATAGATGACCCGGCCACATTTTTGTATGAGTGGAAGGGGCTCGTGCTTGCTGATGTGGGCTCGCACGCGATCCAGCTGCTATACGTACGGTACATATTCCTCGTGCAGTAGCACGCAATACCCACGATATGAACTATATATATGCATACACAGTGTTAATTTGACTAGTGCTTCATCCCTGTCCATAGGTGTGCACAGGTCTCTCCATAAGGAGGGGGGGGGGGGGGGGGGAGGCATAAATAGTAGCGCCTCTTCAATTCTTCTGGGTAGCAGGGAACAATCGGGGACAATATTTGCGCCCCCTTGCTTTTTGAGAAGGGCGCTGCCTGCCCCTGCCCCGCCCGAGCACGCCTTAAACCAAACATTACAATTTTGGTTCTTTTACTCAACACCGTGCTCGGCAATATCCATACTTACTTTTGGGAGTGCAACCTGGATAACTGGCTCCTGCAAGCTCCCCTGCATTTTTGAACGCCTTACGTTTATATTCCACGTTCGGCGCCGAGAGATTTTTCTGAGCATATATATAATTGCTTCTCACCAGAGACGTTGGTGTATCAGCCTCTTCATCGGGGGATAGGACAGTAACAGCATTTTGTCGCTGTTTGGTCGAAGCTGTCGAAACGGCTAATCCTGCAGATGTTATCGCGACTTGTCGCGTGTGTGCCCTTCCGAGCACATAGTGCCCCGTTATATATAGAACTCTTATCAGTGACTTCATCAATGGCAAGGCTCGCACGACTAAGGCGTAACGTAAACAGACTCGATCTACATCATTAAATTATTCTCCTTCTAAAGAAGGCCGGTAAAGAGTTTTGTCGAAGTTTGACAGGGCTCGGTAGCTGCGGAACCGAAGGGGAAGCTCGTCTGCTACCGGAAAAGCACGCGGCGCAAACATCTCCACTAGGAGCTCGAGGCTGGATGCCGCATTTCCGCTTTCCGAAGCGGGCGCTAGTGAAGCCACCGGAACGGAAAATTGCACCGCAGGTTTGACGGTATGTTCAGAAAGTCCGGTTAGCACGGTTAGAGTCACTAAATAAAAAAAAATTTTATTTAGTGACTCTAGGCACGGTGTACGGTGCTTGCTGTGTATTTCAACGCAAAAAGTCGCGTCTTTCACCCTTTCGTTCTGTTTCTTGCGTTGTTCTTGTGTAATGTCTGCTGTTATATCAAATGAATAGCTGAACGTAAGAAATGTGAGCATGGTTTGGAGAACCGTGTAATTTCTACGGAACCGAATAAAACGTTCATGCAGGCCTCGCCCTGCTGCGGCAAATTAAAGGGGTACGTATACGTGCATAAAACGCTGCGTTCATATCAGGTTCTTCCGAGCGTACAGAAGCAGTAGTGGAATCACGATGAGGCGTAGCAAAGAAAAAGGCGAACGATGACGCGGAACGACACTCGAAGAGCCGCTCGTTGTTATAGAGCTTGCAGTTTCAGTTTCGAGTTGCAGTCGGTCGATGACTCGTCTCATAGATGGAGGATTATTTTTATCACTTTAGGGTGTCATTTACCTCCCAGACGCCTTTAACCTAACTCCATAACACAGCCGCGTTTCAGCCGCACAGGGCGAGAAAGCGATCGACTGACAAGAAAGACGAATGCTTGCAGCGCGCGTGACGAGCGCTGTTAGGAGTCAACTGCACCAAGCATCACGAATAAAGCCCATTCAGGCATAATTTGGCGCTGTACGAAGCGGTACGTACTTGACAAACTCCGTCGAGAAAGCAGTACCATACCTTTCGGAGGCGCTTATGTGAACCACCACAACCGTCGGCACCTCACCGGATAGTAGCCTTGCCCTCGCTCCGGTTCGATTGAAACATTATTCGGTGAAGCGGTCTCTGCGAAGTCGGCTGTCTGGTGAAAGTTTCCACCTATTCTCTCTTAAATTTATCCCTCGTTGATGGTATGACTTGGGCTTAGAGGGCGGGAACGTGCATCACAAAAAATTTTGAGGGCACTTAAGTCTGCTTAGGTGGAGGAATGCGAAAGCATTTGTTTTGAGAATAACTCGCCGCCTCTCTTTGCTCCTTTTTTTCCTATAAAAAGGATTTCAGAAGCAGGTTCGCACAGTTACTGTAATTAAATCCCCCTTTCAGCTCACACATTTTGGTTTTTCAAATTTGGCGCCCATTGCTGCTTTCTTGGCCACCTACTATATCCCCGTCTAGCCTATTCGGCCGTCCAACAACTTTTGCGTCAAATATATGTCAATCAAACTTTTCGTTCGATTAATTATCACTCATAAAACACGTTTCAATTCATTTCGAACTTTATTTCCACTTCGTCTATTTCTTCATTGCCTATTTTTCCATTATTTTGTTCCAAGACCTACGGAACTAGAGACCTGCACATTTGGCGGGGTCCTATGCACTGCGTGCGCCGACTTTCGTTAACTTTTTGGCCGTTGAGGACGCTCAGTTGACCTGTTCGTCTGTCATGATCATCATCATCGTTTGCTTTCGACAAATTTTTCTCTCCTCTCACTGCCTCCCTGTGCATTTGTCACGTCTTATTGTTTTGAAACCTAGTAATGAACGACGCAAATATGACATTTCTTCAAATCCTAGCGGTGAATATTTTGTTCGCGCGCATGCCAGGCGTGAGACTTTCTGGCATGCTTTCCAAGGTAGATGTACACGTGCTTTCTGGCATCTTTGCTAGGCAATGGATGAATGATGAATACTCACAACGTAGACAAATGGCAAAACTATTACATCGTTGAAGTAAAATATTGACGCTATCTTGATCAACAGGTTAATTGTAGCGCCAAGCCGCCCGTAGTGTATGTTTCTAGCGGCAAAAGGCATGAACTAAAAGATGCGCGCTGGAGCAGTGCGAAATGTGCAAGTCCCTAGTTCAGTTGGTCTTGATTTTGTCATCCACAATTGTTTTCCCATCCGCTCACTATATCGACGTCTGCGCTATTTCGACGAGTTTTCGATTTTTTCGGTTCTGTTCTATTGACACCAAATCACCAAATTTTGTCGCACATCACCCTCTATCGATTACAATCATTCCTTTGATCCTAACTGTTCTGCGAACGACCCAACGGCTGCCGACACATTTTACGGCCACGACCTCGCCGACATAGCCAAATAAGCAGAGTTGGCGACGCTAGCGAAACGGGATGACACAGAGCAGATCAGACGAGGCTCCGTACGTGCTGTGTAGCGACGTCCTGTCGTCTGCTGCTAGTGAAACGTCTTTCCCGACGACTCTGCTGGCAGTGGAGGGCGCAACAGGTAGGCATTGTCGTGGAAAAAGACGAGAACGGCGAAAAGAGGAAATGCTGATGTGAAAAATTTGGAGGACGCTTAATAATAATAATAATAATTGGTTTTGGGGGGGAAAGGAAATGGTGCAGTATCTGTCTCATATATCGTTGGACACCTGAACCGCGCCGTAAGGGAAGGGCTAAACGAGGGAGTGAAAGAAGAAAGGAAGAGAGAGGTGCCGTAGTGGAGGGCTCCGGAATAATTTCGACCACCTGGGGATCTTTAACGTGCACTGACATCGCACAGCACACGGGCGCCTTAGCGTTTTGCCTCCATAAAAACGCAGCCGCCGCGGTCGGGTTCGAACCCGGGGAACTCCGGACCGGAGCAGCAGCCGAGAGAGACGCGACAGCGTGTTGAGGCGTTGCCAAGGGGTGCACGGAACGCCATCGCCCGTTAGGCGCGACGCGTGGCCCGTTGGACAATTTAAGGAAAGGACGCCTGCCCCGCATATCTCGGTGGACACCCGAACCGGGCCGTAAGGGAAGGAAAATGAAATGAAAATTGGTTTTAAGTAAAGGAAATGACGCCTGTCGCACAATTCTCGATGCACACCCGTACCGCGCCGTAAGGGAAGGAAAAGGAAGAGGCGGCCGCGGTCCGAGGAGGATTTTTCGCGGACGGCCAACGACGCCGACACCGGCTTTTCTGCGACAGGAGCTCCTTAACCCTGTCGCGTTAAAACGAAAGCTGGAACATGCTGAGGTCTGATTTCGTGCACGCCAAGGGCTGACTTCTGGGTCGAGGCCGCTTCCTTCCGGTGGACTCACTTTAAGGCGCCCGTAAAAGGGTGCAATGGCGCAGTCTGCTGCGCATGCGCAAGTGCGCTGAGACAGCGGCCAAGTGGAGCGGGCGCAGCAGTTTGCAAACGTTTGGAAAGTGTCTTGGCGAGACATGTAATAAATGACTTGGAAGATATTTCCAGATACCTTTCAGACGTTCTGTAAATGTCCTCTAGCTCAGCTAATGCTCCACCTATTTGAGCTACAATATGTTTTTAGAGGGCGTTTAGCAATAATCGCAAGTTACGGCTACGGCTCTGCATTGAGCACATCAACGCCCAAGCTGAAGAGTACGCATGTACCCTTGCCCGACAGAACTGGAATTTGCTACGAGACAGCCTCCAAGGCACTCTCGGAGTGTCTAAAATGTGGCACTTATTAACAACCCTCCTCATCGACCCTAGCAAGAGCAAATCCGAAACCTCTTATCCGATGAACAAGATCGTTCACTCCACCCTGGGCGCCAAGGAGGCTATACTAAAGCAGTTGCAGGACAGGTACTTACGCGTAATCCCACAGATACCTTCATCTTGAGTATGTTGCTCTGCCCAACGAGGCCTTTGATGCCCCAGTCAAGGTGGAAGAAGTCAGGGCGGAACTCGCTTCCACGAGAAAAAAACGCACCGGGGCCAGATAAGGTGACCGCCCGGCTCCTATACAATCTCCCCGAGCTGGCTGACATATGATGTCAGTATAAAAACTTGCTGGCCGTTCCATAGAAATAAGTTGTCAGTCAGCGCTCTGTTGTGATGTGTGTGTTCCTTCTGTCCCGTCTTTAGCGCTGTAGATATGGAAGTTAATAACCAACTCTCCCAGCATACTGTATTGTGGGACTTCATTTCTAGTACAAAGGGCTCTTTTGCATGTGCTCGTTTCTTTCCAAAGTGGTACCAGTAGTCGCTGCGGCGACATGCAGAGCTCGCTTGCTCGGCTTTTGCGTTCGGAAGAGGATGCTTCCACCCGACCTTTCCGCCCTATTTGGTGGTGTTCAACCCTCAGCAAGCCATGGAAGAAGACTCTACAAGCTTCTCCGTCGGAATGGCAGCAGCAAGTGCAAGCGTACAGGGAACACCTGAAGGTTCAGATCATTCAAAGATCCACTGGCACCAGCTATCAAGATGTATTCACCGCACCACTGAATTCCTTTGGCAGCAGACGCTCCAAGCACTTCGTGGACTACCTCCAAAGAAGACCCCAGTGATTGGACAACAGATCCATGTCATGGAGGGTGTCTCCCTTCCACACATCAGGCAAGCCTTCAGCCAGGGGCCCAAGTTCGCAGTCGAGCCGAAAACATTTAGAGCGGAACTACTGAGCATGGTGAGACAAGTTTTTCAGCGAGCGGAAAAGACTGAAGCCGACTAATGCATCTCTGAAGGTGTGGACGTTTTAGTTAAGTACAGGCAGTCAGGGAGAAATCTCCCTTTGTTTAAGACTGTTACTTGGCTAAAAGAACACTCGCTGTCCCTTCTTTCTGCCAATAAAGATGGAGGCTTTGTTGTTTTAAGCAGAGACCAGTATATGTCGAAGGCATCTGACAGCATACTTGCTGTGTTTGACATGCGTGCCGATCTTCGATCCTCGAAAATTAGGAATCAGGCGAAGTGGCTGGCTAAAAAGTTGAATTTGAACAAGTTGTCGAGCATGATTGAAAACTGTAACAAGTGCAGCCTAACCATTTTTTTCACAGCGAAAACCCATAAACATGACTGGCCATTTCGCGCAATAGTGTCAGAAACAGGGACTTGGCAGAAGCATGTAGCAAAGTACCTGCAACAGCAACTCAGTGCTCTGGTTATTGATGACCCTTCCAGAATAAAAAGCTCTGATGAGGTAATCCAGTTCCTAAAAAGTGATCACAATATTGGGCTTCAAGGTTTTTCAATTGACGTTAAGGACTTATACTAACACGATTCCGCAAGCCGAAATGTTGTCAGCAGTCAATTATCACATAGAAAAACCTGGTGTTGTGCCATTTCAGAACAAGTGTGGAATTTCTGCCAGTGCTTGCCTCGAACTTTATCGTTTTACCTCAGCTCAACGTTCGCAGAATGGAATGGGGATATGTACATTCAGAAAGATGGTATATGTATTGGGTCATGCATAGCCCCAGTACTCAACGATATGTTCTTGGCTTTGCGTGACAAAAGATTGCAAGATCGTCTAGGTTTTCGTGTGCACCATATTTTCAGATTTGTAGACTACTACTTTGTATTTTTACAGTGACAACCTCGAATTTGAGCAGCTGTTTTTAAATGTTTACGCAGTATTCGTGGAGTACCTTGAGCCATTGTCATTAACTCATGAAACACCAGTTCAAGATTTCATCAGGTTTTTGGATATATCATTGCATTTCACTCCTTCCCACATCTGTTGGTCTTATGAGCCCAGAGCTCAAAAACCCATCCTTCCATACTCATCAGCCCATTCCAAACTCATAAAACGAGCCATTGTTCACTTCGTTTATAATAATGTTTTAAAAAAGTGCTGTGAACATGGCATGGAACAACGCTTTGGAATACAAGTCGATCGTCTAACAAAGGCTGGCTACCCACCCGAAGTTCTGACTTCAGTGGCAGTAAAACTGAAAAAAAAAGTTTAAAGCACCAAAAAGAAAAAAAGGTTGTTGTCGTGCCGTACCTCCATCAAGTTTCGCACAACCTCAGAAGGATTGGAAACCATGCTGGTGTTCATGTGTTCTCAGCGCCAAAGAAACTGTCTAGCATGTGCAAGCAGGTAAATGGCAGAAAGTTTCAACCGCGCGGGTGTCCAGTTAGGCACGATGAAAGTTTTGTTTCCTGTCAAGAAGGGGTCGTCTATTCTCTGCCCATGTCCTATGGGAAGAGGTACGTTGGACAGACGGGCTGCTGTCTCAACAAAAGATTAAAAGAACATCATGACAATGTCGCACGTGTGGCCACTTAGGCCACGTAGCCAAACACTGTAGGGACTGCAAAACAGAAGAAACGGAAGAAAGTGATAATGAAGCCTGTGAACCGCTGTACAGATAATGCAGCGGGATAGGAAAATAGGAAAACATCGCGACGTCCTGACAAGAGAAATAATGGAGGCACATATGATTGCAAGATTGCAGGATGTTTGTACAAGCGCGCCTTCAACAGCATTGTCACAAAAAGAAATAAAATATATTGATTGCGAGATCTGACACGTGCCACATTTCCGCCGGCGCTAGTTACTTCCGTGCATGTTTTTTCCGATGTTTTTGTGCTTTCTTTCCTTTCTGGTAACCAGTAAGTATAAAGGCTTACTGGCCGTCCAATTAAGATCAGTTGTCAGTCAGCGCTCTGTTGTGTGACGTGTGTGTTCCTTCTGTCCAGTCTTTAGCGCCGTAGATATGGAAGATCTATGAGAGTGTCATCACTACCAGGCTTACCAGATACTCTGAGGGCAGCAATCTGCTGCCGCCAATGCAGTATGGATTCCAGCCGCATCTCTCAACGCAAGACGTCCTGCTATACATAAATGAAGACCTTCTTGAGAAACCTCCAAAAACCCAAACCAGGGCCATTTTAGCACTGGATCTTAAAGGCGCATTTGACAACTCTTCCACTCCAGTATCCTGAGTGGCCTAGTCGACGTCAACTGCAGTCCCAAGACATACTACTACATCAAAGACTTCCCAACATCGAGACGGGCCGTCCTCAACCTGTGGTAATGTGACAAGCGCGGCAGCCGGACAATCAGAAAATGAAAATTGGGTCTTTTGAGGAAAGGAAATAGAATATCTGTCTCACATCTCCACTTTTTTTTTCTTTCTGGGACATATTCTAGGGGATGGGGGTCCAGCCCATGGTTACGGGTTCGACTGAGGTGAGAGGTCAAATTCATCCCCGAGTGAAATTCAAATCACCGCCGGCAAAAACAGAGGAGCTTCATTTCCTCGTGCCTCAGGCAATTCAGCCATTGCCGCAGCTTCTCGCACTGCGCGCATGTGCTGGAATGATTCATTTATAAGCATCGGTTCTCCCCTCTAGTCACCAGATGTGCTGCAGTAGTTGACATCAAAACTAACTGGAGTTTTCTACCCCTGTACCAGCCGTGGCGGCCAAGTTTAGGCGGAGGCGAAATCTGAGAGATGCTTGTGTGCTCTGCGACGTCAGTGTACGTTAAAGGAGCATACACACTAAATTTCGATTGGATGTTTTCTTTGTAACGATACGCAAGGTTTTTCTATACTGACAGTGCGTTGCTCTGAAAAAAATCTGAAGAAAAAGTTATCAGCTTAACCATTCGCTTGTTCGGGCTCAAATTTCGCACAGAGGTAGCATTTCCATTCTGGTGTGACGCCGAGCGCACAAGGAGAGTTGGCAGCGCTGAGGCACCGCAAGTTCGCGGTTCTTGGCAGAGTCTGGTGAACGGGGCAACCGGTACATGTTCAAACAGGGTGTTGCAGGCAGTTATCGTCTATCAGCTCCCAGCGTAACAAACCATGTAGGAAAAGCTATGCACACATGAAGCAAGTTGGGGATGTGGCCCATACATGAGTGCATGTGGTAATATAGCTGCAGGTTTTCACAAAAAATCATCTAGCTGCCTTGTCACACTGCACAATGCAGTGTCAGCTTTTGTCTTTGAATGCATGCAATGAAATACCAAAACAGGGCATCTGCTAACTAAATTATATTAGTTCGTCCATTACTTTTTGCAGTGCATTTTTTAGTAAATCGTATTTCATAAGTATGTCTGTTTTGCTAATTAAACATCACTGGGTGGTGACAACCTTGAGTAAGCAAGAATCAAACAGCCATCTCATAAAATCAAGAGAGTAAAAATGTTTATTCCTGACTTGTCTTCTCAGAATAAAATCTTAAAGCGCAAAGGCCTAATGATAAAACAGATGTTAGGACGCGGCTTTCAAAGTGTCACCAGGAACAGTGAAGAGTATCACTGTATAGAAAAAAAAAAGCATGGACTTGCATGGGAATGTACACTATACAAGTAATACCTTTGCAAATGAAAGGCTTTGTTTCGTTTTTGATCCTTTCTAAACAAAAAAATGACAAAGCATGCAAGTGAAGAAAGTTCTGGCACTACAATATAAATAGCTCACTCAAGCATCTCGAGTCAATTAAGCAGTAGTGTGCAAGTTACATAAGATGAATGCCTTCAACTGCCAGCAGCAATTACTCTCAATTACAAATGTTAATTTCTTTTGTGCAGATGTAACTTTACTAAATGTAGGCGAAAGCAACACCCTTGCTCTGCAGTGACAGCCATAATTTTTTTTCTCCACTTTTCTTTGCCAGTGTTGTCAAGCGCTCAACACATTAAAAAAAAAAAGTGAAAGGACTATTACAGCACTACACCTCATGGCAGCCTCGCAAGATGCCACAAACTAAGTCACCTTGTAGAAAACACTCTGCACAATCACACACGCAGGCCACAAAAATGGCATCACTCTTTCACCTGCTTCACATTCCATTGGCAGCAGGCAGCAAGGAAAAGAAAAACAACATACAATGACCGAAGCAACGGCTTACAAAGCCACAAAAGGTTTGGCAATGTTTCTATTTCAACATGAATAGCAGCATGTTAGATGGCTCAGCATTTCTAATCAATCACATCACACTTACTCCAACTGTGTACATATGTATATATATACAGGATGTCCCATGGAACACAAAGCAAGCTTCAAAAAACAACCTCATTTTACGTGGAGGAAGGTAAGATTTCTTGTTAACGACGCATTGTCAGGCCTGAGAATGCTTTTCAAGTGATTAAATAATGAGGATAAAACCGATCACAGAACTCGCACAATTTACTTCGAAGCTTGCAACATGCTGAGAAGGGATGAACAGATGTCAAAACAAAGTGTAGTGTGTCATCAGCAGGAAATCTTATGCCTTCCCTTTAAGTACAATGAACAGCCGTAGTTCTAAAGCATGTTCAATGTTACACAGGCCACCCTGCAGACTGAATGTATGGTACCAGCATCAGCACTCAGCCACAGGCACTAGGCACCTAGGTTACTGGCACAAAACTAGCACTAGGACACTAAGCAGCAGCAGCCACAAATCTCCCTGTGCAGCTAGCTACCTTGAAAAGGCAACAATAAAAAAAATCAGCACTGTAGCAGCTCTGCTAACAATGTTGCTTGTTACGTGAAAAGTGCTAAAAAGAGAACTGAGCCCAGCATACAGGGCTACTTGTCACATAGTCAGCATGAACACAATGTTATCAGACCTGTCTTTGCCATGCAGCAGACCCATGTGACTCACTGTCCAAGATTGCAAAACTTGTTAACCAGGAAAGGAGCAGATATCTCTTTTGAAGAAATGACAATATCTTGCTCTTTTTAACACCTCAGTCAATAACGGAAAGCAAGAGTGCAAGCATAATCAGCTGGAACACATCTCACATACAAGCATGTACTTTTGTTGCGAGTGGTCGTCACCAGTCTGGGTCGTCGTCCCACTTGTGCAAATCAATACTCCTGTTACCGGCCAGCGAGCTTTCACAGGCGCTGGGAGCGTGATGAAGGTACATGCATGCATGCACACACAAAGGGCAACAATGAAATCCCTGAAAGCAGCCAATGTGTTCACGTGGAGGTGGAGCACTGCTCTCTCGCAGGCATGTCGTGAAGACGCGCACTGCAGCAAAGACAGAACACATGCTAGAGTCTAATAAAGAAGACAAAAAAAGTAGGCGCCTGAGGCCATGGACATTTCCACCGAAAGAGCAAGTGATGCTCAGCACAGGGTCACGGCCGTGGTAGTTAACCAGTAAAGCAGGGAGCGTGGATTTGTTAGGCGATGTTTCATGTCATCAGGGATTGCTTGAGGAAGACGCCGTGTTCGAAGGGGAGCCTGGGGTGCTTCCGCTGCTGTTGCCCTGTGCTCTCTGGATATACAAGTTGAGAAGCTTCAACTGCGGCAAGAGAGAAGGGAAAGAAAGTAGGCCTTTACTACTGATAAACAACAGATTAACAGGACAGGTCAAATAAACCAGGGTCTGGGCTCTTACCATTCAAACGCTGCCCAAAAGTTAGCACTTATCCCCCTTAATTTGAAAAAACATACTGAATTTACACGAATACAACACAAGATTTTTTTTTCCAAATTTGTCGCTTTCAGAATGCATCTTGCGTTATATTCGGAACCAAGGCACGAATATAACGCAAACTTTTTCCTTGCTGCTCCTTAAGATAGCTACAGTAGCCTTCACCACTACACTCAAGAGCTGCTAGGAGAAGCAAGCTTTTGGTTGACCCTGGGGCCACACAGCATGCACAAGGAAAGTAGAGGCTGGCTGTGAACATTGAAAGAAGCCGGCATGGGCTGTTAAAAGAAAGACTAGTCACTGAAAGAGTGGAGCGGAACAGGGAATGGAAAGAAGGGTGAACGGGTATAGGACATAAGAGTGGCATAGCAGCAGTGGCACGGCGATGACTGTGGCCGCTACTGCGTCAAAAACTGTGTGCGTTACCACGTCGGAGCCTTTGCGGTGGCTGATGATGTTGTGCTCATTTCTGAAGTGTTGCCTCTCAAATAATATAGACATATCCGTTGCAGATTTTTTTCAAGTCCTCGGGGCCTCAGCTGTAGTTTGAACAGCCTGTGATTTAGTTATACTAATAGTAAATTCTTCGTCTTCTTCATTTCCTTCTTTGTCGGTGTCCTGTTCGCGCTGTTTTAGAATGGGCACCGAGCAACTCGCTTAGGCTTCTACTTTGGTATAATAATTTTTTTTTCTTTTTTGTGAGTCCTCAAAACTCCTCCCTCGCATTATATTTGTGGCTGTATTATTTCCTAGTGCCATCAATTTTCTCTGTGTAATACGCCAAGTCCAGAGGCAGCTAGTGTGTTAGCTATTATGTTGGAAGTGGGCTTGCCTCACGAGGGCCAGCTGGTTTCACAACTGGTTTGAGGCAAGCAAAACACACTCCACGAAGGAGTGGCTGGGTACGGGTAATGTGGCGACTATGGCTAATGGGCATGCAAGGCGACAGTAAGAAAGATTGACAGTGCTCTGGGCAATTGGGACATCAAGGTGTGGACCGCCAACAGTAGATACGCTCTAGCCAATGTATAAAGGATGTTAAACTGAATTTTGCGCAGGAGACGAATGGATGCAGTGAAGATTTCAAGGAGGTGGTGATGGAATGGTCTGCTTATTTTATCGAAGGTTATCGTAATGCATGTTGATGTTCAAATTGCTTACAATATGACACTTGTCTGCCCCCCCCCCCCCCCCCCCCCCCCCCCCCCCACACCCCGCCCCCAAAAAAACCCCTTTGCCTATGAATATCTTAGCTAACAGCCAGGCCTGCACAGATGTTCTTGCACACCTAAGGAGCTTAGTATGCACCATCGTAACAGTATGCAATGCTACTAGAAAAATTAACATTTAGCCTTTTTACCCAAAATGGCTGCTTGGCGGGCTAGTTGGTTCATATCTAACATGTGTTGCAGCGCGAACCACAGGAAGGGACGACGACAGACAGAGTGAAAAGAGCGCTGACTTCCAACTATTTATTTTCCTGATAGGCCACGCATTTATACACATTTGAACCTTCAGCAGGAAAGGGCAGGCAAAGCAATCAGCATGAAAGGCATAGGAGATTAGGACAATCACCATCGATCCAGAAACTTCAGCTCTTTCAGGAAAATATCAGGAAAATAAATAGTTGGAAGTCAGCGCTCTTTTCACCCTGTCTGTCGTCGTCCCTTCCTGTGGTTCGCGCTGCAACACATGTTAGACTTTTTACCCAAATGTAACAATTTTCTTTCTACTGATAGTAGAAGTAAAAAGTCACTCCCTACCATAACTGAATCTTGTGTACAGACAGCTGTGAAGGTTATACCATTCTAAAGTTCAACCTCTAACTTTGGGAGGCGAAAAAGAAAAGTTCTGTAGGTCACACAATGGAAGCTCCAAGCCATTAACACTCAAGTAAAGTGACTGGCATAGTGCATCACATATATCAAAGCAGCAGCAGCATGGCGAGAAACTTGTCACTGGAAATAGCACACTAGAGGTCTCTCTGATTTGGCTGCACTTCCTGCAGCAGTTGAAGAAGTGCCGCATTCATTCTGCCAGTGCAGTGTGTGCCCGCTGCACTTCAGTCTTTGTTTTGCAAAAGTGCCAGACTAGTGCAGCACGGGTTCTTGGCTGGCTTGCACTCTCCGAAGTGGAAGTGCAGCTGCAGTGCAGCAATATGGCAGTGCCCATGTGTAGGTAGGAGAAGCGAAGATATGACAGTAGTCTCTAAATGAAACAATGCCAGTTCTTTCTTGAAAGGAGGTGAAGAACTGTTCATGGCGTCTTAATTGTAAACCTAAGCAGTCAAGTCGAGCCTCCATGGGCGGCATTTCAGCGCATATTCGTAAATCGTCTGCGTGTATACATGCACTGACATTCTTTTTTTTTTTTTATGAAACGACTATTTCCTGGGGCTGGTTAATGGCGACACTTCCTTGAGATTTCCTGCTTGAGAAATACTAAACGTGGTTTGGGATTCTGGCACGCGTTGATGTCACTCGCACGCAGCTGGCTGTAATTTGGTAGCGACACCAAGGCTAGCAGATGACCAGGCCTGCACTCGACCATTCGTTTTGGAAGCAGCCACTCCGAAGCTGCACTTGAACTGACGCTGCACACTGTCGGCACCGCCGCTTAAGGGGGGACACGGGTCTTTGGGACCAAAAAATGACCAAAAAGTAGAATTTTCGAAAATGGCATTTTCGGAATCTACAACTATTAATCTCCAGTTTCACAAATTTTTGTCTCCCAGAAATCAATATTTTTGCCGTATTACGAAATGTAAATCACCGCGTCACCCGATTTTGTGCATAAGCAGACGATAAAAACGGTGCATTTTCTACTCCGCGGAACGCTCGTCTCAGCGCGCCGATCGCAGCCATCTTGGTCTCGTTTGAAAGAAGACTCTCTACGCTTCAATTTCCCGCCGCTTGTGCTTGCATGCCCTGAATGGCCGCGGAGAAAAAGAAGCACAAACAACAGAAAAAGCGCAAGGTCCGATTCGCTGATATGAGCACGTGACTGAAACGAGCCCTCCCATTGGCGGATTCTCGCATGCTTCGTCTGCTAGGGCTTGCTGCTGGTCGCTGGCAGACGCGTCCCTGGCGCCATTTTGTTGAAAGAAGCGAGACCGACGCACAACGATGTCGCCGATTAAATTCCACTCGCGGCACAAGTTCGGTCAGAGGAAAAGAAATAAGCGAGTCAACAACCTTCCTTCACGTCCTGCATCATCGGAAAGCACCGATAATGCACAAGAGCCAGCGGCCGGTGAAGCGGCGTCAGCGGACGTCGAAGTAAGCCTAACGAGCTCGGCGACAGCTACGCACAGCGGCCGCATACGCTGCGACACCAGGATGCTACAGCGTTCGGAATTGCTCGAAATCGAAGCGAAAGCTAAAGAAAAGCTACAAGCTCTCGATTCGACTTCAGCAACGCAGAGGAAACAGGATTTCATCGGCAACTGCGACGATCGCCCGCTTCGAGACGCCAACGGCAGTGTACACGATAATGCGTTCACTGTTGTGAATCTGGAATCTTTCACCGAACTGCTGAGTGCCGTCAAGTGCAATGTGTGTGGCGGAAACGTGGACGTTTCTAAAGGTGATCGTGAATACGGTTTAGCCGTGAGGCTCGCTCTCTTGTGCGTGAACTGCGGCGAGATTTCATCTGCGTGGAGTTCGCCGCGCGCTCAAGGGAGCCAAAAAATAAGTCCATTTACTGTTAATATTCTTGCTGCACGGGCAATGCAAAGTACGGGAAATCGGCAAACCGCACTGAACGATGTCTTTGCAGTAATGAATATCTCCCATAGAGGGCTTCACAGTAAAACCTGGCAAGGTTACATGAAAAACAAGCTGACGCCCGCGACAACACGCGCAGCCGAAAAAGTGATGATGGACAGCGCCCGTTCCGTTCGCGAGCTCTACACAGAGTTGCACTTGGACAACCCTGGAAATATCGCTGTCTCGTTCGACGGTTCGTGGATGACCCGGGGTCATTCATCGCACATCGGTGTGGCCGCAGTGATTGAGCTGTTCACTGGACTTGTACTAGACTATGTTGTGTTCAGCAACTTCTGTGCGGGGTGCAAGCGCGGGCCTACGGAAAGTGACCCATCGTATGAGGCATGGAAGAGCAGCCACAGGTGTCAGAAAAACACGGAAAAAAAATCTGGCGAGATGGAAGTGCAGGCTGCACTTGTCATGTTTCAAAGGTCATTAGAGAAACATGGCCTTCGATACACGACAGTTTTGTGTGATGGAGATAGCCGCACATTTCTGGCACTGCAGGAGGCTGATGTGTATGGTTTTATAAAAGTGCAGAAAGAGGACTGCACAAACCATGTGCAAAAGCGCATGGGCACGGCCCTGCGCAATGTGATTGCTAAGCACAAAGGCGAGGGAACAGAGAGCCTCAGTGGCAAAGGCAAGCTCACGGGCGACCTTGTGAACAAGTTGACTGCATACTACAGCTGGGCTCTGAAGTCTCACACCGGAGATGTCGAAGCAATGCAGCAGGCAGTGATGGCCACGTATCACCACGTTACATCAAATGATAATGTGTCAAATCACAGCCTGTGCCCAATGGGCCCAAGCTCATGGTGCCGCCAAAATGCTGCCGCAGCAAAGGGAGAGCCCACTCCGAAGCACAGATATAGCTTGCCATTGCATGTGTGCAAGGCACTATTGCCAATATATCAGCGCTTGGCAGACCGAAAGCTGCTGGAGCGTTGCCAGCGAGGAAAAACTCAAAACAGCAACGAGAGTTTGCACTCGCTAATATGGTCACTGGCACCAAAGGAGCGCCATGCATCATTATTTGCGGTTCAAGCCGCTGTTGCAGAGGCTGTTGTCCGTTTCAATGCAGGCAGTCTTCAAGCGTCTTCCCAAATACTCAGCGAGCTGGACATTAACCTTGGCCTAAGTAACAGGAAGAGGATGGCTGAGAAGGATAGGCGACGAACAACCGAGTCTATGCGCAAACGGGCCTCTTCTGCAAGTGTGCAACGGGCACTGCAAAAGCGGCACTCTACCCACAAGCAGCTGTCAGACTACATGCCTGACAGGAAATATAAATATGCAGATATCATCATGAATATTCAATAAATTGTGGCCCATTTGGGTTTTTCTCATTTTTCTCAATTTGCAAATTCTTGCCACCCGGCTGTTTTGGGACAGTGATATCTCTGCATCTAGAGCAGATAGAGATGTAATTTTTTTTGCTAAAGGAAGCTTAAGGTGCAGGGGTTGCAATGTTCAAGACAGAATTCCCCTATCAGGCTTCAAAAATTAATGATTTTGCAAACTTTTGAATGCTTGACAAGCACATTTTGAATGTTGATGTTCAAATTTTCATTAAATTACACACATGGGTAAAATGGAAAAACTGCCTTGAACATTGCATTCTCTATTCATTAGGCTATGTAGCCATGTTTAAAAAATTAATTTTTGCAGAGCCATTTTCATTGTAGTGAGGTTCTAATTAATGACTAATTAATGTGATGTAACTTGGGTAATAACTAGCTTAGAAAAAAAAGAAAGGCATATTTGAAATCAGCACAAAAAACTGGGCAATATAGTTAAATTTCATTATTATTGGCATAGAAATAATGAAAATAGCTTTAAGACCAGTGTCCCCCCTTAACTCCACAGAACTAGTGCAGCGAGTGCAGCCAAATAGAAGAAACCTTAGGGCACCAATGTTCTGAGGAATGCTCATTAGAACATTTGAGATTTAAAAGCCTTCACTATGTTCTATTCAAGTTTTACAGACACTAAATGCCTGCATTTTTGTCGATATTGTATGTTAACAGCAGTAATACTCTGCAGGTGCATGGAAAGCTAGCAGCTGCTACTACACATGTTAAGGCTTTCTTGCTGCTTTCCTCAGCATTTGACACAATCACTAGCAACATTTGGGAGGCATGACTCATTGCTCGGTTGGGCAACTGAGAGAGTTTACATGTGCCTACAAGGCACATGGTTGACGTAGTGATAGCATGGCGAGACTCCGCACTTATCTTTGCACTGGCCTTCTCTGAGAATCTTTTCTGTGGCTCTCTTGATAAAGGGACGCGTGAAACCTTTGCACAGTAACGGTGGTAACAAATCTCGTTAAAGCTCGAAGGTGACTGAGGAATACCTTGGCCATCGTTCTATGAAGACTGGAGATAGGAATTCCAATTTCCGAGCTACTTCTATTCACAAACGTTCATAAAACTTTCAGTGTATTGACTTTCAGTATATTGCAGTCTTATCTGTCATGTTACTACTTTCATTGTCAGCTACATTCAGGTAAACACAGTAGATGCTCCAAAGGCAGAGACACAGTCCATTCTTAAAACAGAAACAACGCTATCACATCAAGAGAGCCTAAAGCTGTGTAAAGTTAATTTAGCTGATCTTGAAAAAATACAGGAACAGAAGAGCTCCGAGCCTACCTTGCATCCCGTAAGGGAAGCCAAGTGTGGCCTCATCAATTCAGAGCCAACCACGCCATGCAGCGTCACCATGCAGAATACTGCCGCCTTCCGAACAGAACTTTCATTGTGATCGTACGCCTGTAATTGAGAGGAGAGAGGAATGAAAATTAACAAAAAGTAAAAATGCGACGGAACAAATTGAATAATAATACAGCTGAACCCCGTTAATAGGCACAGCTGTAATGAACAATCGGGAAATAAAACGTTTCACATACTAGGTTGGCTGCCCTCTCTCCCATTAAGCACACCACTCTTGTAACAGACATCAGGTATAGAACATTCAGTAATAAATGACGTTATCTAAGAATTTTGACCACCACTCTCGCTCGTAATTAACATATTAACAAATAGTGGCAGTTATATGCAACTCCGCAGATACAATACCATCGCTCGCAAACTCTGTGTGTGTGCATGCTCGAAGGAGATAAAGGCACAATCAGGGAATTACAACTTCAACTAATACTTGGTGGGCCGGCTAACTGCAAGAGATCAGTGAAGGTCACCTCAAGAGCAATTATTGTGTAAAGGGCCTCCAACTTATTGGCCAGGGCAAGGGCGTGAGCGTGAGGGCATTTGCCTGCACTGAGTATGGCGGGGCACACAACATATGAATCTTGCATGTTGCGCTGCGTGCGGTGGGCTTTCCTACTCGTGCCGCTCCAACCAAGAAACTCAAAACTTAAGGGCAGGGCAGTCAGCCAGCAGTTTGCATAACCTGCATGTTGCACTGCAACTAATAAGAAAGCCTCTCCTAGTGCGCCACAAGGCTGCAATCCTTGCTACTACACTGTGTCATACGTTTTTGGTGCCATGCCGACTGCAGACGAATGCCACCTCTGCCTCCAACTTAGTTGCTAGGCGAATTTATGGTGAAGACCTTGATGAATTTATGGCGGGACATGAGGCAAGTCCATTTCCCAATGCAATGCGAGCACAAATGCGAGAAAACGCGCCTCCAGAAGAAAGCATGCACTGTTTTCAGGGACACCATAATATGTCACGTAGACAAAACAGCTACTTCTGCATATAATAAACCACTGCAGAATGCTTGTGGCCTTCTCTTGTCTTAGTCACTGGGTGATAACATCGAAGTACGAGCACATAAGTAATTACCGCATGAATGCATGTAAGGGCTGCACTTTTAACACAGCAGCGTTAAGGGGCTTATGTCGCAGGAAATCCAGTGACATCAGTGTCACTGACCGTGAGCGAATCATCCATGAAAAATCCCCAGAGATGCAACCTAGGAGGCAGGTGGGCCACCTAGATCGCGTAATCTTGAGGTGTTATCACAACCTACCTACCGGATTGTGAGCAAACCATGGGAGGTGGCAGTTAAATTAATGATTAGTCGCTAGAGGATACTTGGCAAGAGCAACCTGGGTCGCACAAGCCCCACCGGTGACAGCGCCTGCCATTGCAGTGCAGTGGCGCATCGCTTAACCGCTGCACCACTGTGCCAGGAGTGGTATGAGGACTCCACGAGATCTATATAAATAATAACCAGAGAATGACCAAGGCCGCATCATCACCATCAGCCTGACTACGCCCACTGCAGGGTGAAGGCCTCTCCCATGTCTCTAATTAACACTGTCCTTTGCCGCCTGCAGATACTATAACTCCGCAAACTTTTTAATCTCATTCGCCTATCTAACTTTCTGCCGCCCCCTGCTACGCTTGCCTTCTCTTGGAATCCACTCCAGCGGTTATCTTGCCTTTGCATAACATGCCCTGCCCAAGCCCATTTTTTCCTTTTGATTTTGACTAGGATGTCAGTAACCAACGTTTGTTCCCTGATCCAATCTGCCCTCTTCCCGTCTCTTAACGTTACACGTATCATTTTTCGTTCCATAGCTCACTCGTCCTCAATACAAGCTGAACTCCTTTTGTTAGCCTCCACGTTTCCGCCCATAGATGAGTAGCGGTAAGATACTACAGCTGTTGTATACTTTTCTCTTGAGGGATACTGGTAAATTGCCATTCATGATCTGGGAGACCTTGCCATATGCACTCCGTTCCATTCTTATTCTTCTAGTCATTTCCCTCTGATGATTCGGATCAGTGGCCCCTACCTACACTACGTAGACGTATTCCCTTACTTTAATAAAAAAAGCGCTTCCTACGTTATTTTCCTTGTACTGTATGCTATCTAGCCACATGTTAATAAAATAGTTTACTGATCAGTTTTTTTATATTGTTTCTGCAAACAAAGGAGTGAACATGACTAATATGTTGAAAACTAATTGACATATCAGAAAAGTAGTTACATATTTGAAACCAGCATAAAAAACTGATTAAGACTATGCATTTTCATTGCATTCAGTCCAGAAATAAAGAAAAAGTTCCAATATTCCTGTCCCCCTTTAATGATGATTATGCTATCAACAATTGCAGTGTGATTAGTCCCAAAAAGTGGGTAAAGGAAAGGTTGGGTTGAGGCAAGCATGGACTTGGGTGCTTGGGGAATCCCAAAGAGTGCTCCAAGGAACCGCTTGGTTCCGAAAAACCCGGTTTAACACCCCTGGCCTAGTTAACTGCGTCTGACAGAGGGTACAGCTCATAACGATCAGACAGCACACAGAGCCACAAAAACAGATGAATGTTTTCAACAATTACCTTCAGCAAAACTGGCATCATCTGAGGCAGAAGATCCACAATTATCCTCTTTGGATGTACCTCCACAAGCTGAAATGAGCGAAGCAGAACACGTAAGATGTTGAGAAAAATTGACTAGCAGTTGTCTGCTCTTAGCACAAGCGACGCAACAAACCAAACATATGGCATTTTCAGTTCCACTGCTGAAGAGATGTTGGCAGGCATAAACAAACATCACTATAAAGACTCGTACACAGAAGGCACCTGCCACAGCTGTGGCGAAGGCTTTGCAAACAAATTCTTAGCACACAGGTAAACTGCTCTTGCTCACTTCCTTTTCTTAACCTAAATCAAAAAAGCAACATGCCGCTAAAAGGCTGCACAAATACAAACAAGAATGTCCCCCACTTTCCTGGCCTTTGTCCTAGCACCCAGCACAGTACATGATAAGAGTCTGGCTACTATCGGCTCGGCCCAGTCAATTACTACCATATCTACACGCGTAATTTGTGACCTAGCATAGTGTCACGAAGTGGTTACTGCAATCCGAGGAGCAGAACGACAGCGAAGATAGCGTCTAAACAAAACTTTATGTGGGGCTGACTTGCACCCACAATGGAATGAATCAATCGGCGGCAGCGCAGCAACAAGCGTGCTCGGCAATCGTCAAACAGAATGCCCGCTGCTGTCGGCCGTGCTAAATTTAAAGCTGATAGCGAACTTTATAGATAAAGAGTGCAAAGTTACTAGAACGTTCTGGAACAAAGCAGCGTGGCGGCACATTTGAAGAATGAACAAACACTGCAAAGATTCGTGGAGATAGGTAATTTGAGAGCACCCCTAAATTATCACCTGCATTTACGCGCGCGCGCGCGCGCACACACACACACACACACACACACACACACGCACACACACACGCGCGCACGCGCACACGCACACACACACACACACACACACACACACACACACACACACACACACACACACACACACACACACACACACACACACACACACACACACACACACACTTCTACTCCCATGTTTGGTTTTACTCTCCCTGCTGCACAGCATGCATGCGGGTGCGCGCAAGAGAAGCTTGAGAAGATCAGCATGGCCGTGTCATTGTGTGTGCAGCTGCGAAAGGTATGAGTGGCAAAGGGATAAATTGCATGCCATTCACCTGACTCGCTTACGCTGACTGTTGCTTTCCCGGACAAATAATAGCAATTTGCGAGAGAAAATTTCTGGTAACCTCTGGCATGTGCCAGAGTCCGAAACAACCGAACCATTTCCCATTCGGTTTGCCACTCATGGTTTGCCACTAGTCAGTCAGGACACATGCGAGGGCGCCATTTTATCCGACTTTATCTCCGTTTACTTCTGACTGCTGGCTTTACGATTATATCATTGCGTGTTTATTGCTTTGAGCTGCGCACGTGCAGTCAAGCGATCCTGCAGGGAACTACAGAATGTGGGGCGGGGCGGGAGGGGGTATCAGTCTTATATTAGGCATAAACTTTCTTTGGCCAGCAAGGAGTGCGAGTTGGGGGAGGTAGACGTGTTGGCAGCAATACACAGTATATACTATGCATTATGACCTTTGAAGAGTTTTTAGGACAAGTTCGCAAAATCTTTGCATAATTTGTGCAGCCTCTTTTTTGAAGCCTTAATTTTAATAGAAGCAAGTAAATGAAAGGTTATGTCAGGGTTCACACTAAAATGTGGGACCTATCTGCACATCTGGGGTGCGATGAAAGGCTGGATAGAACGCCTCACTTCATATACAGTCAACGACCAAATTTAGGGACATGCCCGATATTTCGGACGTCTTCACGGCACTGCCACGAGCCCCACAGAATCAATGTACTATAAGGACATCTGAAGTTTCGGACGCTCGAATCCCCCGCCATCCAATTTTCCGGACTTTTTGATGCGACGGAAAATCCTCGGAAGGTCCTTTGCCTCCTCGCGCAGCGCTCTTGCGAAGGAAATCGACTTGCAGCTGAAGCGTATCACTGCTTTGAACAACTAGCAGAATATAGCCGTCGAACCAATTCAGCCTGGCCACACTGGCTATGCTCACCAGCGCCTCCTCTGCAGTTTCCGGAGGCACCGCGGCGCCGCTTCGTTTGCGCAGTCCACATGGTATATTTGGCTAGCCTGGTGTGTGGTTGTGCTATTATGTCAAGTCTGCTCTGCGATGCTAGGCCAGGTGGTTCGATGCTCGTCAACAGACTCCACTGTTCGCAACATGAGAATTTTGCTTGCCTGCATGGCCCCAAGACATCGAAGCGCGGAAAACAGTACCGTAGGTTAACGATGGAGCAGAAAGCCGCCATTATTAAGCAAGTCACGAGCGGCTGATCGCACGCTAACATCGGCAAGGAGTTCGGCATTTCTAAGCAAACAGTTTCAGATTTCCTCAAGAACAAGGGCAAGATCTTGGAAGCGGCCGAAAAAACCATCTGGTGCCCAAAAAAAGAATGCAAGCCAAGGTGTTCATCCAAAGCTTGCGGAAGCTCTTGTCGTGTGGCTTAATTCTATGATTGCAAAGCGGTTGCCAGTCTCGGGCTGCACCTTGAAAGAAAAAGCGGAAACTCTCGCGGTTCAAATGGACACTGAGAATTTTATGTTTAGTCATGGATGGTTGAGGAACAGTAAACATTTAAATGACCTCAAGTTCAAGAAGATGTACGGTGAGAGCGGCGCCGTCGACAGTGCAGTTATTGAGCAGTACCGCGACGAAAAAATTCAGTCTTTGTTGCAGCAGTTCTCTGCTGACATTTTCAACTGCGACGACACTGGTTTGTTTTACAAGATGTTGTCGGAAAGAACACTGGCTTTTGCTGGTGACCCATGCCATGGTGGCAAGCATAGTGAAGAACGGCTGACCATTCTCGTCAGCAACAACATATCTGGCAGCAAGAAGCCTCCCTTGTTAGTAATCGGGAAATCAAAGAACCTGAGGTGCTTTAAAGGGGCAATGCTGCCAGTGTTGTACGAAGCCAACAGAAAGGCATGGGTGACTCAGCAGCTGTGTGAAAGTTGCGTCCGCAGGTTGTACAGGAAGTTGAACTTCTGAACAGACGTGGTGTGCTCTTCACTAACAACTGCACCGCTCATGGTCACATCAAGAACTTGAAGGCTGTCCAGCTGGAATTCATGCCGCCCAACACGGCTGCAATCCTCAAACCGATGGAACAAGGTGTCATCCGCAATTTAAAGCTTACTTTTGTACCGTTCAGGGGTAATAAACCGTATGGTGCTGTGTGCGGAAAACTGCAAAGGCTACAACGTTCACCTTCGGTCTGCTGTCGGAATGCTTGCAGACGCATGGAAGGCAGTGAGGCAAGACACTATTCTTGGTTTTGCCACGGGGGCTTCGTACTCTCGACAGAGGCAGCAGACTTGCCTGAAAGTGACAATGTGATTGATGTATGCTGGCCCATG
Source organism: Amblyomma americanum (assembly GCF_052857255.1). Classification (NCBI taxonomy): domain Eukaryota; kingdom Metazoa; phylum Arthropoda; class Arachnida; order Ixodida; family Ixodidae; genus Amblyomma; species Amblyomma americanum. The sequence continues at coordinate 54,329,571 of NC_135502.1, forward strand.
GATGACATGATCGACCTCCGCTCAGCTGGGGTTTCCATACCCATGGAAATAACTTTTGAACAGTTCGTCGATGCTGGCAACGAGCTCGACTTCTGAGCGGAACTAACCAACGAGAAAACAGCCCGTCAGGTTGTGGGGGATTTGGAAGACTCCGATGTTGAAAATGAGGAGCCAACACTTGTGCCGGAGCATTGTTGACGCTTTCATCGGTGTACAGTGCTGACATGAGCTTGCTCAGATCGCGGCGAATATGATCACATGCAAGCGGAACACTGTCCAAACAACGATCAACAAGTTCTTCAAGCCACTGCAGCAATAACACCAGCTGCCCCGACGACACACATAATAAACCAGCTGTCGGCTGGCCATACATGTTTTTGAACAGTTTTATGAACAGAGTTTTTGAGCAGTGAGGTGACTTTTCACAGCCACCTCACTGATGCTTTGACAGGGTTTCAGAACCCTGGTACTTCGCCCTTGACCCTCTACATCTGATAAATATCAGTAAAATGGTGCGTTTCTTGCATGCATTCATTTTTTTGGGCTGCCTGAATTTTCGGACGTTTTTACGTTCCCTAGTGGGTTCGAAAAATCGATCGTATAAGCTCTCTGGCCGAAGCAGCAAAAATTGCGTGGTTTTCAGTGACCGAAAAACCAAAGCCGGTAGGAAGGAAACAAATGTGGCGTCAAAACCATGGACTGCACCGAAGGGAATGCTTCAAACTATTCCTCACGCTGCCAAAACATCATTGAGAGGCTTGGAAAAGTACAGAAACCTAAAAAAATAGTTGGTGTTTTTGCAGTTGTTTTCTTCCGCAGCGCGGAAAATTGGTGAACCGGACCGGAAGGGCTGCGAAGTGGGTAATAGTTTCGGACCACAAAAGGTTCATGCCATTTTTCTGCATGCAGTAGCATGACAAAAAAGAAAAAAGGTTGACAATGACAGTGAGTGGAACAGTGCTATGTGTATGATAAGAGGAGGCTTGACAGGGTGGCAAGCAGAGAGGAAGGAGGCTGTCAGCACTAAAAGTGGCACTTAAGGGGGGACACTGGTCTTAAAGCTATTTTTGTTGTTTTTTGACCAATCTTAATAAAAATGCATAGACTTATTCAAATTTTTATGCTGATTTCAAATATGCATTTATTTTAAGTGTAGGCCAATTAGTTTTCAAGATAATTAACAATTAATGCCCATTGTTTGAGGCCCAAATAGCAAAATAATGATTTTATCTAAAATTAATTTTAAGGCATGGTTAGATAGCCAGAATAGTGAATTATGAAATGTTGAGAGCAGATTTTTGATATGTCAATTATTACTCATTTTACAACCTTCTGAATTTCAGTATAAAATATGTGTGTACCAAGTAATGGTAAATTAACGAAAATAATAATTTTTTTAAGGTAAAATGAAAAAATCTGCTCCCAACATTTCACACAGCATACATTAGGCTTTCCATTGCAACCGAAATTTCAGCTCTATGTGACTTGGTTGCTGAGATATCAAGGCCTCAATACTGCTAGCAGTCAACCATATGCATTTTGAGAAAAGCCCCCAAAACAAGCAGGGGACAGTTTAATAAATATTTACAAGTGCAGTAATATATTTACAATAGGAAATGGCTAGTAGCCACCAGGAATGTAGTCCTTTTGATTGCCAGTAGTATCCAGGTGCCGCTTCTTGAGCACTCCTTGAATATTTTCCGCAATGGAATGCTTTCGAGCGCACTTTTGCTCTCGGCGCTCATCCTTCTCTCGCATTCTTTTTGCGCTCATAGCATTCGTATTGAGGCCCAGTTCCTGTAATATTGCTGCAGAAGTTCTTTTGCTGCCTGCGTTGAACCGCATTACTGCCTCAGCCACGGCAGCCTCAACAGTAAACAATGATGCGTGGCGCTCTTTGGGTGCCAAGGCCCATATCAAAGAGTGTAGGCTTTCATTACTGTTTTGGGTTTTACCCCTATGGCACTGCTCTAAGAGCTTCCTATCAGACAGTCGCTCATAGACAGGGAGCAATGCTTTAGCAACATGGGGTGGAATGTTGTACCGATGCTTTGGAGCAGATTCGCCTCGGGCTGCTGCCGCATTTTGCTGGCACCAAGAGTCCAGTCCCGATGGGCAGAAGCTATGGTTTGATGCGTCATCAGTAGAGGTAATGTGGTGGTAGGTGGCCATCACAGCCTCTACATCCCCATTATGGGATTTTAAAGCCCAGGCATAATAGGAGCTTAACTTTGTTATGAGGCTGCCTGTCAGTTTGCCTTTTCCTCCAAGGTTTTCGGCACCTTTGTGTTTGGACAACAAAGTCCGCAACGCTGTTCCCATACGTTTCTGCACGTGGTTTATGCAGTCTTCTTTTTTTTACTTTGATGTATCCATACACATCTGCCTCTTGCACAGCTAGAAAAGCCCGACTATCACCGTCCGAAAGCATTGTGGTATAGCGAAGGCCACACTTCTTCAACGACCTTTCAAAAAGAATAAGGGCTGCCTCAACTTCAATCTCTCCAGCCTTTTTTTCTGAGTTTTTTTGGCATAGGTACCCAGCCCTCCAGGACTGGTATGATGGGTCACCTTCTTTCGGGCCTCGCTCGCAGCCGGCACAGAAGTTGCACAATACAACATAGTCCAGCACAAGCCCGGTAAACAGTTCGATGACGGTTCCCACACCAATGTGGGATGTGTGGCCGCGTGTCATCCAAGTGCCATCGTATGATACTGCAATATTGCCGGGGTTCCCAAGGTCCAATTCATTATAAAGTTCTCGAACCGACCGCGCACACTCTTGTGTAACTTCTTCGGCTGCACGAGCTGCTGCAGGTGTCAACTTTTTTTTCACATAGTCTTGCCACGTTTTATTGTGGAGACCGCGGTGCGAAACGTTCAGCGATGAAAAAATGTCATTTAGAGCTGTCTGCTAGTTGCCAGTGCTCTGCATTGCACGAGCAGCGAGCACATTCACCACAAAAGGGTTGATCTTCTGATCGCCACGTACCCGCGGCGAACTCCGTGCAGACGATGCGTCTCCACAGCTCGCACATTGAAGAGAAAGTTTAACGGCAAGGCCGTATTCTCGCTCATCTTTTACGAAGCTCAAGTCATTGCCGCCACACGTTTTACACTTCACAAGTTTCAACAAACTGTTGAGCGATTCCAAACAAACGATCGTGAAGCTTGCCTCGTCGAGCAGACAGTCCGACGCGCTGCCGTCACGTAAACAACGAGACTTCCGCTCCGTTGCTGGAGTTGAGGCGAGTTCTCGCAGTTTTTGTTTAGTCTTCGTCTTATTTTGGAGCACATCTGAGGGCTCCAGCATCACTGTATCACGGCAGATGCGGGCGCTGCCGCTTACAGCTTCCCGTGCTGCGGAGCGCGTTAGGCCTACCAGCGCGGCCTCGCCGACACGATCGTTCAGCGCAGGAGTTTCATCATTGTCGGGGCGCACAGCAGGGCGTCTCTTGAGGTTATCGACCAGCGACTTCTTCCTTTTCTTGCCGAATTTATGCCTTGAGTGCACCTTGCGCGCTGAACCAGGCATCGCTGCGCGTTTCTTGCACTGCACGGTCCGGCACAAAGAGTCGCGTCTCCCCGCGGCTCGGGCGCGTCAAGCAGACGCTGCCAGCCAGCTCCACCAATCGGATGACGACCTGCTGTCACGTGATCCACGGCAGCCAATAGGATTTTGAATACTACCTTTTCTTTTTTGCTATTTTCTCGGCAACCAATGGGCGAACGGAAGCCGTAGTGGCGGGAAATTGAAGACGAAAGGCGGCTTTTTCAAATGAGACCAAGATGGCTGCGGTGCCGCGCATGAAACGGGAGCTACGCTTTGCGAAATACTGCTGTTTCGGCGCCGATTTCCGCTCAAATTCGGGCGACATGGATTATATAAATTGGTATTGTGAGTAAAATACTGACCTTAGAGGCGAGAAATTTAACAGAGAGGTAGATAAATGGCTGCTGATTTTGAAAATAACATTTTCTAAAAACTGATTTTTTTCGAGATTTTTTGGCCCGAATGACCCGTGTCCCCCCTTAAAGGGACTATGCAATAAATTAATTGAGATTACGTAAAGCAGGCGAGAGATGGGCATTTCATCACTCGTCACACCAATGCAAGAATTTTTAAGCTAGCATCAATAACACCGAAGATATAGACGATTAAAAATTATGCTCCTCCTCTCCCCCCTCAACTCGTACACGCGGGGCACCAGACAAAAATAAAGAAAACAGCTCCGGGACTGGGCCTCGCCCATGAATACGTCATCCGCTGACGTTCCTTTTGCAACTTCCGGTTGTTGCCCCTAGCACCCCAGCAGCGGCATGTATAGCGGCCGTAAACTGCGGCACGTATAGCGGCCGTGGAAACACAGAGTAAGGGGAAAGAATGAGGACAAGTTTAAGAGCTGATAACATTCCAAGCTATTTATTTTTAGTCTGAATCATTTTTGATTAAAAACATAGCTAAAAGCTGACGTTTCATCCGATTTCTGACCTAATGCCACATGCTTGTGTATGCCTGAGCTTGGTTGTTAAGCCAGCAAACACATTCCCTGCAGAAACTATATAGCAAATGAGTTCCTCAAACAACATCCTATCATGACTCAATTTTAGCAAACGTCATTGAACCTGGAACAGAAAACGGCATTAGTTTAACACGACACTGAATTTGCTACGTGACAGGGGCCATTACAATGACAGCAACTGTGTGGTCGCCCACGGGCACGCATAGTTCAATGCTTGCCCTGGAAGTGCGGAACTCACCCTGGACATGACCTTGATGGCAGCAATGACTACATCTTGGTCATCCGACTCCCCAATGAGCGAGTGCAGCAAGCGCATTGTCTGCTCGGGAGGCAGTGCGGCAGCAGCCTCCATGGAGCACATCTCAGCAGCACGACACACCTGTGCACAGGCACAGTAAGTGCACAATAAAACTGCAACACACTGACTGCAATGTGTTGCCGGGCTAGTTAGTGCATTCTTCGAGCTATAGAAAAGTTCATGCGAACTTAATAGGGTAGAACGTTGGGCCAGTTGGTGTAGCGACATAATTAAAAACTTTGTTTCATGCGAACTGTATGTACTGTTGGCATCAAATGAAATGTAAACAAGACAACTGAAACGGCAATAGCAAAACAAGAAGGCTAGAAATGAGCAAACCTGAACATTTGCACAGTAGTTTGTCACTTCGATGGCATGAAGGCTACTGCGCAAGTGTTAACAGGATTATTTTTTTCTCCAGAAAGTGAAATTTTTTATCCTGTTTGCATTTCATTTGGCACTGATGGTCCATGCAGACTGTCTCAAGTCCTGCCTCGAGCACGCGTAATTTGTGCAGATCTTTTTATGCCACAAAGTCGTGGCCTTGAGCATCACATCGTGAGAGTAGCCAGTCAGCAGCACTAGAGACTTGCCACAAATAAAAACGCAAGCTCTTTCCATCCATCAGCTAAGATGCACGCAGCTACTTTAACTTTACACTGGATGTTACATAAAGCCTTGCCATGACACATAGTGAAGCCTCATTAACTCGAGCTTGTGTACCCTGGAATATCAGTTATGACAAGTTTTCTTGCCGCCCAATGAACACATTAGGAGACTGTTACAAAACTCGATTATTTGAAACTTGGCCTGTGGCTTGCACGGCCGGAAGGTCATGCTCTGAACTGTACTCAAGCACTGAAGCTGCGCTTGTACTGAAGTGGTGGTCTCGTGCACCACTGTGCATGAATTGTAGTTGTTGTCCAAACAAACAAACCTCTCTCTCTGGTTGCTTCAGTGTTCCAAAGATCTTGATCAAGGTGAGCTCAGCATAGTTGTGGAAGTGCTGAGGCTGCCTTTTCAGCAACTCTGCCAAAGCTCGCAGAGCAGCCACTTTTACAGGGACCTGCAAAGAGCACAATGGATGCAGCACACAGCAGCACGTCCAGAGGCGATGTAGTCACATAATTCGAATGACAGGCTGCTGGGCAAGTTGGTGCATGTTCCCAATGTGAAGGGAGTGAAGGAAACATCGCAAGGTAGAAGACGCCCAGTTCACACTGCCAGCTGTTAATTCGAAACCAGCAAGTCACATTTACAGGCTTCAGAAAGAACATCACCCCAAAGTTCTTCAAACAAAGAAAGCACAAGAGGACACGTCAAAAAGCTAGTTTTTCAAAGCAAGGAGGCTGTGCATCCCCTAGAAATGCATGCTGTAGCTATAAAAAAAAAAAATGAGGGGGGAGGGGTGAAGTAGGATTATGTGAACATTTGAACATTTCAGACATTGGAGCGAATACAGTAGACTGTCAATTTTGAAATTTGGCATGCTAATTAGTCCACTAAATGCATAAACACAAAATTTATTCGAAATATCTTCAGTAATTTCGACATTACTAATTTTTATATGCTTCGTTGCTGTGCCAAACTTACAGAAAGCCTGGCGTGACAACAAGATGCGGCAATAGCCTGCAGTCAGTATTAAGGGGGGAAGAGGGCCTTAGAAAGTAATTTTTATTAATGAAGTCAGAGTTATGAAATCTTCAGAGAACATGTATTTTTGCATGCTGATTCCAAATGTATAATTTAATTTTATGTACAAGCCCTTGTGCTCTTATGCATTACGTTATGTAACATTTTGCCAAAAGTTTGAAAGAAATTCTGCCGCAAAGAACATGCTAGATTGCATACCATTGGCTTCTCTTGACATCAAGCTATGCAATAAGGGTAAAATTATCATCCTGCATGTTATAGAAGATGAGTAATAGAATTTCGAAATCACGAATCATCCCGTTTGTGAAGTTTCAAATTCAAAACCCTACAACTCAACTTCTATGATACGCAGAATAATAATTTTGACCTTACTGCATAACTTGATGTCAAGACAAGCCAATGGCATGTGTTCTAAGCAAGCTTCCTGCAGCAATATTTACTGAAACCTCTCAGCAAAAAGTTATATAACATATTATACAAGTGCACAAGGAATTGTTTTGCATCAAATTAAATTACATATTTGGAATCAGCACGCAAAAATACATCTCTCTTGAAACTTTCATTATTGTGACTTCATTAGCAAAATTATTTTTTTTTTTTCAGACCAGCTTCCCAGAGGAATAGTTATACTTTGGAGCAGCTTTGGGAGCAGCCAAAAGTACATTCTGACATAGAAAGTAAGTGTTTGGTGCAGATTATAGATATATGAAACCGAGGAAAGCATAAAGGTATTTTTTTCTGTATTGTTGATCACTGGCAGTTATCATTTCTCAAAGTGAAAGATAATTGCACACAAAGTGGCATAAAAAACAACCAGATGCCGCTGGAAAGATCCCAATCCATGATCTCCACATCTCGTGCAATGTGCACTATCAGTTAAGCTATAGCAGTTCTAGCTACACTTTGACTCTGCCTTTGATATGAATGCATGACATTGCTTCTGCTACGATGCCTTCACCCTCTCCCCCACTCTTTTCTTTAGCTTACATGATGCTGACCTTCCATGCTTAGTTTGAAGAACTAGAATTTGCACGTCTAACTTTTTATTTGCTTTGCTTCACCACGGGAGTAACCATATCATAATGCGTAGTTAGGTTCCTGGCTTGCAGGAGTCACGTCACCCTATTTGTGAAGTGTATAAATATGAGACTTGCTCGTATGAATAAACAGCTGGAAGTGTGTGCTAGCGTGTCCAGTCTTTAATTTTCCCCTTTGTGAACCTCACATTACTCTTCAGAAACAGAGCTTTAAACCTATTCACTGCACATACAATGTGCAAGACTGACTACTAACATTCCAACTGCTAATTCCCAGCCATCTTGTTTCCTGTTTCATTGGACCATCAATTATGGCACGAGAACTCAATAGTCTAAAGCAGTGCTCACGGCAATGCAAAAAATTGTGTCCTTTTTCCGACTCCACAATCCAGCATATTCACATAATGAATAAATCCTGCACACAAATAATACAGTTGAGCCCGCTTATAACGAACATGAGCGTCATGCGGCGTCCGTTTTTTATACCCCGAAGTTCGTAGTAAGAGGCCCACAGCTTTAAAGACAGTTGCTTGTCAAAACACAATTTTTTCTTTGCGAGAAAGTTCGTGATGGACGTCTGTTTTTGCAGCGCAAATCCGATGAGGGAGGTTTCCAGTTTATTTAAAGCAGAAGCGTGCTCTTCACCGAGGCCCTTGGCATAGACAAGTTGTCTGAGGCTCTCTCTGTAGCCTATTGTTACAGGCGCACTTATGGGTACTGGCTCCAAAGTTTCATCCTCATCTGATTCCTCCACGTCTCTCTTGTCCCGCACTTCAGAAACAATGCCCTGGTTCGTGCACGGTTCCGCGGAGTTGGCGTTGTCATCAACAGAAATAAAATCATTCCAACCAATGTCATGACCCCCCTGTCGGAGTTGACGACGCGCTGTCACAAATCGCCGACGGGCTGGTCATCTTCCGAAGCATCAGGCTGGGCTTCAGACACTGTGCCAACGAAGCCGGCCTTGGGGAAGCAGTTCCGCATGCAAGTGGCTGTCACCTCCGTCTAGGCCATTTTCATCATCTCGACCGATGAATACAATGGAAATGGGCACGGTGTTCCTGTCCGCCATCCCGAATTATAACCAGGGCCGCGAGATTTGATCGAAGCTAATGAAACGTCCGCACCGCAACAAGAGTGACAAAAGCACGCGACGAGCTAGACGTGCAACGTGCACAAGTGGCACTCAAGCTAAAGATACAGATGTACAGCGCCAGCGTAGAGACCAATGAGGGGTGTCCGTGAGCGTCAGTGCAGCCACCTTTTGGCTCCTACGGAAGGCTTACTTCACGGAGCATGGCTTCCGAGATCAGCGCCGGCGGCAGCACGGTTGATCGCGGAGGCCACGCATAGATTTGCAAGAGAGTGAGGGGAGTGAAGTTGCGCGGAGGGGCAGGAGGGCGATCTTGGAAGGCGCGTTGGCGGGGAAAGGGTAGCTCGCTTGAGAGCGGCACGAAATGGGGTGGGCAGTTCGCCTGCGACTGGGCTCTGGGAAACATACCGCGCGCTGGGCGCACAAAGGGGTCGGAGGCAGGTTATCTCGAGTCGCGGCGCCAGATTTATGCAGTCCGTTCACTGTAACCGATCAGCAGGGGTTAATGACGTTCGTTATACGTGTGACTTTGTGCCATTGAAATAATGTATATTTTGACGGTCGCGCAGGTCTCTTTCGTTATAAGCGAAAGTTCGTCTTAAGTGGGGCCGTTATATGTGGGCTCGACTGCACGCGAGCAGCCACAACCACTGGCACAGCCAATTTTCTTACCACTTGCTCTTCAAGGTTTTCCACGAGGCAACGCAGAACATTTCTGAAGTTCTCATCCCAGAGCTCTGGTGAGCCATCCTTGGTGAGGGGCATGAGCTCTGATAATGCTTGTTTGCGATGCTCCGTCCTGGAATGGCAAGTGAGATGTCAAGATAAGTGAGATGTCAAGATTTTCCTGGCACTGAACCTGCCAACCTCGATACCCCTGCATGGCTGAAAGATGCCGAATAGCAAAGCTGTAAGCAATAGCAAAGCTGTAAAATTTAGCTGCATAATAAATGCTAACAGTGAGAACCTCAACGTATTTTAATGAGGAAGCTTTCTGCCTTTCTTCACTTAATGATGAGATATACCTGCTGTTCGGGTTTTGAAGGATGGCAAAGATGTTGTTGAGGGTGTCTTGTTCTGAAAACAAGGTAATAAGAAACAGTTTTTTCATATCAAGCATCACATGGAGATGAATGGACAGGCCAAAAGTAACACAAGAAAATGCAACAGTGCAGTACTGGCAAAGTCAGAATGAATCTCAAGACGAAAAAGAAAAGTGCATGAACGCCTGCATAGATTTACCATTTTTGCCAACACCACCATCTAGAGACGTTCTCCTGATCCGATGAAGACCAGTCTCTCCATCCTGCAAAAATAAAATTCACCGCTCACAAGCAAGAAATGAGTCATGAATACAGTTAGAAAAAAAATTACACAACAGCACTTCAAGCTTAAAAAAGCAGAAATGCAATCTCTCACAATAAAAAGAAGCTTAATGTAAAAAAAAGAAAGCACCAAACCCTGCCCTGCAGGTGCAAGGGTCTTGTCAAGCTGCTTGTAGCAGCTTTTTTGCTCTTGTCCCAGCATTCCTTTGTTACACGCGGAAGAATGCTGAATAAAGATTTGATTTGATTTGAAAAAAAAGATTTGATTTGAAGATTTGATTTGAAGGGCTCAAGCTAGCTGATGACGATTCCAAAACCATGAGTGACATCAAGCCTGTCTTTTGAATCCAATTGAAAATGCAATCTTGCATCATATTAAGCAGAGAAACTAGTGTTCTCACTAGGGGTGTGCAAGTATTAATTCTCGGGTATGATTCAAATAAGACTATCAGGAAAAAATGCTTGTGAACATTGGAACATTGCATATCTGCTCTGTATGAAAACAAATTTCACAGAAAGATAAATAGGCAAAGGTTTTTTTTCCAAAACAATGTCTGGTCTTTGCAACCAAAATAAACAAAACTTTGCTGACTCTATACCATAAACAAAAAACATGACGTGCACAGAAATGTACACTGCTTGATCCGACAGCAACACAGTATGCAGCTGGTAATGTGGTCAAGCAAAATGAGCAACAAAATGAAATCCATGAACTGATGAATTACTGGCAAATAAACATAACATTAAGGTTAAATTGGGACAATAAAGGACTAAAGAAAGGCCCATATTATAAGAAGGTCAAGTTTGAAGCAAATAATATGAATATGGACTGAATAACAAACGTATTAGATTTGTATTTAGAGCTTTGAATATTTGTGCACCCCTAATTCTCACTTAGAGAAAATGAAAGGGTGTCTTGGATTGATTAGCAAAAAAGTCACCACAAGAAGATGATAAGAGAACTCTTGCGTGAAGCTGTATCAATGCACATGGATGTTGCAAATGATGAACAAACCAAAAATACTGCTACATGTTCTATGATGCAGTGTATATGGCCACAAGATATGTCATGTGTCACTAACAACTGGGCAAGGCAGGTGCACTCACGTATTCCCAGCTGCCCATGCGCTTGACAGGCGAAGCCTCGCGGCTGCCGGTCAGGCGCTGCTGCTGCCCATAGCTGCAGGGTTCTTCCCAGTTCTGAGGTGCCAGCCGTTGCCTTAGGCCTCCACTGCCCAGTGGTGGGAGCAGCAGCTCTGCACCCCTGCCTGAGGAGCTGGAGTCCAGGTCCATGCCAACCCCACCCCGAACAGGGTCCAGCGCCAGCCGATGGATCTGGGCTGTGGTTCGGCGCAGCAGAGAGCTGTACACCTCGTCAGGGTTCATGTTCTCGGTGTTGTCCTCTTCCTCCTCCAGCGACCGCTGCAGTGGCGTGCTCGACCGGCTCCCGCTGCCTCTGCTTCCTCGGCTAATCAACCGCAAGAAGGTACATTTGTCTCAATCTAACAGAGCCTTTGCATAACAAACATGAAGACCAGTGATCCCGGAGAGACCATGGCCTCACATCCCCAAGGCTAAAAGCTACTGCTGTGGTGGCAGTGCAGTTTTTAGATTTGCCTGGGCATTTGCTTATTTTGGCACTACTTTTCTAGCATCAATTCTTAAACTATGCCCAGAATTTCTGCTGAAGCTTTACCGAAACTGCCGAACCTTAATAGTTAATGAGAGTCGTTCGATAACAAAATTTCCTGTTGAAGCGCACAGCTTGGTGATGATTAATTTTAATAACACAAAGGCAGCCTTGGCCAAAGAGCACTTTAGCACAAGGTATTTTCATTTACACAAGGTGACGTCAGAGATCCATTTCCCAAGATAAGCCCAGGTAAGCCAAGCATCACGCTACAAGAAAGCTCGTAAACACGATCAGCGGTGGGTACCTGGCAGCAATAGGGATCAAACCCCGCACCTCCCACATGAGATAAGAATGCTCAAACCACTAGGCCACTGCTGCTGTTTGAAGCACTACTTTTTTTGTCACAGCTCAACACCACAGTATTCTGCAACCATTGCTGCCAAGGGGCTAACAAAAAATTCATTGCAAACATCACTAAAACAAGCAAGTGCATTTGCCTAGACGGCCTCATGCAGGCAGTTTCTTAGGCTCTGCTTACTTTGGTGTACAGCTGATAGACGAATGGAGAGACGATGTGATGGGGCTGGTTGTTCGCAGCTCACCATCTTCACTGCGTCCACGCATGGAGGTCTGAATAAGGCCCATAGTGAGTGCCTGTGGACAAGAGAGTTAACAAGAGATAATGCGCAAAAGTAACAAGCAGAAAGCCTGGCCCAAGTTTCACCCCAGACAAAGTAACCTTACACGCAGTACATGCCTAGTGATACAGGTTAGTGAGTGCAATTACTTTCAGCACAGCTAGTGGCACAAGCGCACAATTGACACAGCCACTCCACCCTAGCATCTAGAGATATTTGCGTTAAAGGCAAAATTTCCACAAGCCTGCAACAGTGCGCAGGGAGCAGTTAAAAAACAGAGTACCCCAACAGAATGCACATGAGTATGCTTGTGCATACCCTCAGCCCCAAACACCACATCAGTAGAAATGGTCAAGCAATAACCAAGAAAGAGGCGATGTTCAGCAGAGCTACTGCTCAAACTAAGAGAGAGAGAGAACATTTGCAGTGAAGTGAAAAGCAATTCACCTGGGTCTCTGGGTCAAGCGTGCTGAGTAACCCGTGCAGTTCTGCTGGCCTCAGTTTGAAAATGGACACGATCACTTCTTGGGAGTGCTGTGCAACACAAACATCAAGAATACAACTTTTACAATCATTTGGCAAATGCACTGCGATAATCTGAAAACACAGCAAGCTTCACACAGACAAAGTTTAACACTCAAATACCGATAGCCTGTTAAAAGAATTACTCTTGCTTGCTGCTGCATTTATGACATGCACATAATACAGTAATATGGAAATATGTGCAAAGGCTTCCATTGACAGCGAGCAACAACAAAAAATAGTCTAAGACTGCACCTTCATTACCTGACTTCATTAAGACCATGTTCTCCCCTTAACGAGAGTCTACTGTATACTAAGTTTGTACAGGTAGTATACTAAGTTCGTTCATAGCCCAATGGGGCAGGTGGGCCACCTGCCACTGGATACTAACAGACTGCTTTCCATTCCTGTTTGCACCGACTCTTCTAATGCTAACACACTAATAACACGCCATCAACAGCAACAAGGTCCTCCACAAATATTCGCTACACTGACCCTTTTGAGTTCAGGGCTCTTCTGGTCACGGATCCACGAAGAGATTTTTGCAACCATGGCCTGTGTTTCTGGAGTGCTGACCAGCATATCCCCAGGGTCCATTGCTTGAAGCAGAGACATGAGGTATCGCAGAATGGTAATCTTAACCTGCAGAAAAGTCAGAAGCAGAATCAGGCATGCTGAAGTACATACTCAGAACTGCATGTTAAAATATACCACATGCTAATAAGTGACTCAACCCCAGTTGGTCATCCACCATGAATAAAAATGTATGACTGTCACCCTGTCACGTGATAGGCAACTTTCACGCTCAGATTTGACAAAAATTTGTGCATGCCGTAAACTATGAGGTGTACTACCAGCTCACACTTTCGACTCACTGACAAAGGTATTGAAGGGCAATGCTAAGTTATCGCATTTGCGACGTGCGGTCTGATAACACCATCAACTTCAATGATACATGTGCGCCTGCATTCTCCACAAAAATAATCCGAGACACTGACTTTTCACAAAGCTCAGGTGCATGGTAGTTGAGCTCACTATGCACTGAACAAGGAATTAAAAGATGTTGCATTACATTTGTAGCACTGTTTCAAATACAGTAAAGCCCCGTTGGTACATTACTACTCTTATATTTTCATGTTTTGCCCCTTTGCACAAAGGCCCTGCAGAGAAACCACCATAGCGGGTTCCCGTCGCTGCATTCCAGCTCCTCAGTTGTGGGCCCCAGGTTCAGACCACTTCCTTTTTTTGCACATGTTCAGTTGATTATAAACCTATAATACGACTTGGATTTGTGGAAATTTTTAAAACCGTAGTAGCCGAAAAATCGCATTATCTGGGAACGCATTAATCGGAAGAAAAATAGAGCAGCCATTTGGGAGCTCTTTATTGCCCATGATTCTGAGATTATGAGCCGAGAAATGGTATGAACTGGGATGGTATGAATAAGGTTTTGCTGTACCGGCCAAGATGTCCAAGTGACAGATGTTGGTTCACATTCATGCAAATATGGCCTAGTTTCTGCAGCACCCCGTTAGTGTAAAGAACGGGTAAAAGAGAAAGCTTATTTGGAAGCATTGTTAGAAATGAACATATTCATTTGAATTCAGCAAGCAGAAATAATGAACAATGAAGAACAAATGGAGCCGACCTTGATGTTTGGAGTTTGTGTCGGGTCAGTAATGTACCTCGCTACCGCTTGAAACTGGTCAGCATGAGGAAAACAGTCCCTGCAGGCAGTGAAGATAAACGTATAAAGATCACAAAAATGCTCGAATAAGGTGGCACAATACGACACAGCACAACACACTCCTGAGCAATTCATCCTTTCACACATCAGTTAGGCTGTTGTAAGTCTGCTAGGTCTTGCCCCGTGGTTATCGCTCTGCAGTCTTGCATCATTGAGGAAGGCGATCACATTGACTCCATGGCATAACATAATGCCCTAAACAAGTGACGGAGCTCCTGATACTGCCTCCCGTATAAGATCTATACACTGCACAACACATCAATTTGTGTGGTAGCAGATGCTGAAAATGTTGTTTGGTTTGGTTCAACAATGCAGTCCCAGGCAAGCAGAATGAAATTTAGTTTTTGTATCACTACTGTTACTAGAAAGAAAAATTGAAGTAGAGCTAGAAAAAAAAAAACTACAGAACACCAACGACAGTAAATGTAAAGAAATGTAGTTTCCACACAGAGAACATATACAACACTACTAACTAGCTCTGAAGATGTTGCTTCACTAGCTATTCCAACACAGGCACTCCAAAGTTAACTACCATGGCCCATTATAGCTTACAAAAATTGTATTCAGCATTCCAGGCACGAAGCAATGGAACTGACTGTACTGTAGAGAGAAGCAGCAAGCACTGCACATACCGTAAAAACCGGAATATAGGTCAAACTTTTTTTCAAAAAACCATCGCGAAAAGTCGACCCTCGACTTATATACCGGACATTGGCGGAAAAACTACGGAAGTCTTGCAACAATGGGCGGAAGAAGTAAACAGCCGCCATCGACATCAGCAGCGGCGTGGCGTGGCGACATCGTAGCACCGTCATTTTGCGTTTGCATTGTTTCTTTGTTTAAAAATGAGCGGAAGGCGACGGCAATTCACCGTCGCCTTCAAGAAAAAGGCGATCGAGTACGCGGAAGCTAACGGCAACGTGGCGGCACAGCGCGAATTTGGAGTGTCGGAAAAATGCATTCGCTACTGGCGGAAGCAGAAGCAGCTTTTGGTTGCTTGCAGCAACCAAAAGAAAACTTCATTTCGTGGGCGGACTGCAGCGTACCCAGGACTGGAAAACAAGGTTGCGGATTTCGTCCGGGAGCTTCGTGCAAGATCGCTGCCTGTGACAGCTGAATCCATCCGTTTTAAAGCGGTAGAGATCGCGCGCGCCTCTGGACTGACGAGGGCGCAATTCAAGGGCTCGCCATCCTGGGTGCGGCGTTTCATGAAGAGGAAGGGCTTAGCACTACGGCGCCGTACTTCTGTGTGCCAGAAACTGCCCGAAGAATTCGAGGACAAGCTAATCGCGTTTCAGCGATATGTAATTGCGCTTCGGCAGCAACGCGACTACATGATGGGACAGATAGGAAACGCCGACGAAACGCCAGTGTGGTTCGATATGCCCTCAAGCCGGACTGTTTCCGAGAAAGGAGCGAAGCAAATCAAGCTTCTAACAACGGGCAACGAGCACTCGCGGTTCACTGTGATGCTCGCATGTACAGCTGATGGGAAGAAGCTGCCCCCTTTCATCATTTTTAAAAGAAAAACATTGCCGAAAGAGAAATTCCCACGCGACGTCATCGTCCGGGTTAATGAAAACGGTTTCATGAACGAATCGTTGATGCTGGAGTGGGTCCGGCTCGTCTGGAAGCGGCGACCTGGTGCTCTCTTTGAGCGAGCGAACATGCTCGTTCTGGACTCATTTCGAGGCCACCTCACAGCCAACGTAAAGCGGGCCCTGTGCGACGGCAAGACGGACCTCGTGGTCATCCCTGGTGGACTGACACCTGTGCTGCAGCCACTAGACGTGGTGCTAAATAAACCGTTTAAAGATAGAGTGCGCGAACTCTATAATGAATGGATGCTGGGCGATAACCCGACTACCCCCACCGGCCGCCTGCGACGTCCACCGCTTGCGACTGTTTGTGGCTGGGTGTCGTCGGCGTGGAAATCTCTCCCGGAAGAGATGGTGCGCAAGTCTTTCAGGAAATGCTGCATAAGCAACGCGCTGGACGGCACAGAGGACGATGCTCTATGGGACGTGGGCAGCGAGAAGCACTCGTCATCGGACTCTAGTTCGGACGACTCTGATTCGGAGTAGCGATTGCGCACTTTGTGTCCTTTTGTGTACTGCACACCCGGCCAATTTTTAACAGCATCGCGCGACCATCGACCCGCGTGTTTGTCAGCACCTTATCATCACGGCACGGAGCGGCGATACACATGCGCTTACTTTCGCTATTTCGCCGCTCCGTGCCGTGATGATAAGGTGCTGACAAACACGCGGGTCGATGGTCGCGCGATGCTGTTAAAAATTGGCCGGGTGCACATGCGAGCAGCATTTAAATAAATACTGTCACCATTGTGCAACCGGCTGAGTCGCATTTGTTTCAAGGTAAGGGTGTCTTTCAGTACTTTTGCCATTGAAAAATATTTTTTTCATTTTTACGATTGGTTAGTTGGGGGGGTCGACCTATATTCCGGTTCGACCTATAGTCCGGTTTTTACGGTAGTTTGCCTAGTCAGACTTGCACAGTTGCACCTGCATAATTTGACTTGCGTCTATGCTGAACAGAGGATGAGAAAATGAGAAATAGCTCATGAACAGTTTTTCTTGACTGCCCTGTTCCCTGAAAGGCCTTACGCGAAACTGCTGAGGTGCAGACCTCTCCAGCCTTGATTTAAAACAAACAAGCTATCAAGAATCGCAAGCATGCAATTTTAGAGGGGTTGACAATCATTACCTAATGATGGAGAGGATCTTCTGAATCTTCGTCTGCAATGAGCTCAGAAGATCGGTTCCTGTCTTGATGAAAAGACGAGTCAGTAGAATATAAAGCCAGCCATGCAAGTCCGCACTGTGGACGTGAATCAGCTCGCCCAAGGCCTCCAGGAAGAGCGTAAACACCTGGTTTTTGGGGAAAAAGACAAAAACAAACACTTCAGCCCGTCAATATGCATGTGGTGCATCAATATGCATGTGATGCGGTGTGGGGCAATATGCATCAACCTTCAGGTGGCAGAAATTTCCACAATGCAATGGACACCAATACACCTGCAGCCCAGAGTGAATGGCACTGTCTGCCACTACTGCAACTTTGGTTCTGTCAACATAGCATATTAAAAGGGCTCCCTTCAGTATGCATTTCACACCAAATTTTTGGCCCCCTTAAGAGCTTGCATTACTGAAAGTGAACTGAACTACTGCATTCATCATCATCATCAGCCTGACTACACCCACTGCAGGGCAAAGACCTCTTCCATGTCTCTCCAATTAACACTGTCCTTCGCCAGTCGCATCCACCCTATGCCTGCAAACTTCTTAATCTCATCCACTCACCTAACCTTCTGCCGCCCCCTGCTATGCTTGCCTTCTCTTGGAATCCACTCCGTTAGCCTTTAGGACCAGCCGTTATCTTGCCTTCGCATTACATGTCCTGCCCAAGCCCATTTCTTCTTCTTGATTTCGACTAGGTTGTCATTAACCCGTGTTTGTTCCCTCACCCACTCTACCCGCTTCCGGTCTCTTAACGTTACACCTATCATTTTTGCAATGCTAGCAATCAATGCATTTTTGCAATCAATGTGCAATGCTTGGCAAGGCTAGAGGCCAACGCATGCTGGTCAGTCACTTCCAGCCAATTTCTACAGTGAAAAATCACTGAAAATAGCACCCCTGAAAACAAAATTATGAAGGTGACTTGACTGACTCAGTTATGAATACATATTCCTTGGCAGGGTGATGTTTTTAACAATATTACATGGTGTTCTGCACAAGCAAAAGGGAGGGGGAGGGGGGAGAGAGTACGCAATTTCATGGGAAAATGAGTTGGAGCAAATTCGTTATACTTTTAAAGGCTTTTTAAAGCAGATATATAGTTTGTTTCTGTGTGGCACCACACAAATGCACATGTGGCATCGGTATTACTTTTCCTTTGTTCATGTCTACCTTGGTGTGGGGGTCCATGAACATCTTGGTGAACATGTCGGTGACTTTCTTGAGGTCCGGCAGAGAGAGGGTGCGTCCCGACCGCAGCACCGACAGCAGGCCCAGCAAGCCCTCCTTGCGGTCCGACCAGTGGATGCTCGACAGGTGCTTCACAATGCTTGGCACATCCTGCAGTGCTACATGGCCCTGCACATGGAAATAAGTTTTCCTACATGTGCACTGTGATGTTCTTTCCCCCTAAATTTTCTTCATTGCACCCCACGCAACAATCTGACCCACATGCCTTTTTGAGAATTGGCATCACCTGTGTGGCCTGCAAGTCATGGTAATTTTTACGACAAAGGAGTATGCCACACAAACAAAAGCAATGCATTCTTATGCATTTTCTGCAAGATGGTTGCTTCTGTGTAAGCTGATGACGAGAAGTACTTCACCACCACTGAACCTTGCATTTTTTTTTAAAGCAAAATTTATTGCCCCAAGGCATCAATGATGGGTGAAGGTGTGATGAATGATGTAGTAGAGATTAAATGAATGGAAAAAGGCTAGCTGATTTGATGAAGTCCAGTAGAGAACGATGGTACGGTCCCTGCGTCCAGGCAATGTATAAAGCAGGGTTGCTTGGTGAAAGACCCGCGACCTTGCGCTTTTGCTGCATGACACATGCAACTGCAGTGCACAACTTCTTTTGCACGTGTGATAAGCTTTGTGAAAAAATGCTCTGATGGCATGGATTCCTGGGATAGATGACCTTTGCATGAGTGCACCAGAAGATAAAGAAGTTTTCAGCGCAAGTTTACTAGCTTCCTCTATGTTCAGAAAATTCCGTGGTTTCTCTCAAATGGTTTTATTTCTACAAGAAAGAACCTGAGGCACAATCAAGTTTTCGTTACTTGCTGCAAAAACCAGAGAACCAGAGAATTTGGCAACAGACAACAAGACAAATGCCACACATTACCATAATGCTGACAGATGACTTGCAAAGGTGATGTTTAAAGATGCTCAAAATATACACATGTGCGTCCCATACAGGTGTGCAACGTATGCACCAAATTTCTTTCCTAGTACAGGGGAAGGGAATAAAAATGACCTGAGTCAGCAGTTCAGCAGATATACAAGAAAGGTAACAATTAATGACTACCTATACTGTACATTATCCGTCACACTTAACCTGAAGAAGCATTAAATTCCCTTTCACTTTGTCAGCAGACAGGGAGAGAGAGCTTTAGCGTAAGAGGAGGATGAAACGGTCAGCTAGAAGAACATTTCTCTGGTCTGCTTACTCTATGATGGGAATAAGAAAGGCGAAATGTGAAAGGATGGGGCAGGGTGAAGATGTGAAGCGGCGGCATCGCAGTGCAACCAGATGCATGAAATTTGCCAAGACTTGACACACATGCACAGGGATGGAGTTTCATCATGACGGTGCAGTGCAACAAGTAAAGATGTTCCAAAAAACAAGCTGATTACTGGCTATAACGAGTCACTGCTGCACAACGCTACTACGAGCATGTAACGGACTTATTCGATATGGGTGACTAGAGATAACTAAACTAGAATTACTAATTTACTAGAATAACTAAACTAGAAATAGAACAGTAACGAGAGCCCACCTCATAGCCCCCTCGGTTGTAGGAACTGAACGAGCGATCTGAGCAGACGCTGGAAGTTTCGCTCTCGTCCGACTGGTCATCGAAGGCATTGTACCGGTTTTTCCTTGGTGGTGTATTCTGTGAAAAATAGCAGAAAGCATAGCTTGAGGTCGAGAAAGATGGCAAGGATGCAAGAGTAATGCAGACCTTTGTCATAATGTTGTTCAGTAAAATTAGGTTTGGGCCATCTACAGACCTCACAGAACAATGCAATTCATACTACTGTGCAACAGTGCCAACAATGCAGTACCTGTGCAACAGTTCAGGTGCTTAGTGTCGCTGATTACGACACAAAAGATCGGCTTACAAGTTCCTCAAAACAGGTAACGACTGCATCCTGGTTCAACTGGGGAAGCTTTCCTGTCATTGTCGACGATATCTACTAGCATTCAGCCCAGTTTTAATTTTCGAATTCTTTGCTTAAGTTGTCATAAAATTGTAAATGGGAAACATGAAATCGACACATTTCAGCACAACAGCATAACACAACTGGAGAGTATCAGAAAGCACCTATCTTCATGCGAAGGATATGGTACCATGAAAATAATTTTCTCTCAAATTAAAAGCCACACCCTCAACTTTTTACGAAGCTAAACACTAATATTTTCCCAAAGGACATAAGGATGACTGAGCTCACTTACCCAACACTCCAAAGCATCTGCCACTGCAGCTTCAGCTTCTTTGCTCTGCTGCAGAATCTGCTGAGCCATCAGTGGCGCTCCGGCTGTTTCCCAGGGATAAGAAAGTGCAAGGCACCAGACAGCCAGCATGAACAACAAGATACCCGGAAAGGGAGGGAGTTAAAACTATAAATGCACCTGTCATAATGTTTGTGGCACTATCATGTGTTGCGATAAGACAGCAGATGAAAGAAGCTATACAGCTTGTGAAAATGCCAATCAAGAGCGTTGGCTACATCCACTGCAGCTGCTCAATTGAAATGTCGGGGATAAAAAAGTCTACTGCTGGCAAGGCTTATGGGTGTGTGGTTTGACCTAGCAAGTTCTTTGTTGCACAAAACGTAGAAAATTTTACATTCATCAAAACAAAGCAAGCAGGTGCAGGGAGCACTTCGAAGGAAGCCAGGTTTAAAATTAGTTTGCAAAGCTGGCCCACTGCACGTTTGGGTAACAACAAGCACAATCACGTTTTAGTGCCTAAGGCTGGTACATCACACATTTCTTTTGCCACAGAATTTAAACAACATTTGCACCAAACATTCCATTTATCCTACAGCCCTTCAAAGAAACCAAATGCTTGAATATGCACTCACTTGTGATGGTAGTTGGGTGATACCGCTCTGAGGCACCCATGAAAGGGCGCCTTGAGCCTCCGCTCAGACGACGCTCGTACACTGTGACCATGGAAGGAAGAATGGTGACATGTGATGAAAGGTGAATACTGCAAGTTTATGCCACGGGAAGGGGTTTGGTGAAGACATGCATGTGGAGTAGCTACTCACCCCCTGCCATTCCAGGTGAAGTGCCTGTGGGCCGTGTGGGGCTTGCCTCGCGGCTGGTTCCCAATGGCGTGGGAATGCCGGACTTTCGGCGCACCCGTCCCGTGCCGTCCGCATGTGTAGCCGAGTAAGTAGCATAGCTCAGCCGAGATGTTGGGGAGCCAGACCTGCTGCTTGCTACATAGCCCAAAAGCAATATGAATCATATATGCCATCCCTTCTGGAGCACAGTACTTCATGTACAACATTAAAGCTTCCTTTCGTTGACATCCATTGTTTCTGGTTGACCTTCGCTTGCAGAGATTTTTTTTTTTAGACTGCCAATTTTTTTGCCTCGTACTGCAATGCAGGAATCCTCGGAAGGCCACCTTATTATTCTGCCATAAGCCTACACAGGTTTATTCCAGGAAGCCCTGCATTTATTTGCATGTTTAGAGATGCAGCTGAATGACTGCTTTACCATTTAGACATGCAAAGTAAAACTGTTCCTCCAAAGTTGATCACTTTGCAGAGCATAACAAATCAAGCCTTAGAATCATTTAGACATGCTATTAGCTTATATGATTGGTCACCAATCTTTAGAATAACAAATGCACACAATGCGTATTCAGAGTTCATGGCAATATTTGTGCAAATATATTAGGAGCACATTCCTCTTAAAACCATTAAACCTTCGAGAAAAGCCAGGAAACCATGGATAACACGGGCCCATCTGGCTAACGTAAAAAGAAAAACCATCTTTACCATGTTCTTCGCATGCGTCTGTCTACTGCACTACAAGAATTTAAGATGGCAAGAAACAGGTTAAATGATGAACTGAGGCGAGCAAAGAAAACTTAAAATCAAGATGTGTTCTCTGATAATGCTCGCCGTAACCCAGATACCGCTTAGAAAATTATCAATACCGTCCTTAGCCACTGAAATACCTGCCGTTCGCCCCCAAAAATAAGCCACCAAGATCGTGAAATAACCGGCGAAGCCTTAGCAGAACACTTTAACGAACACTTTGTTAACATAGCACCACAGGACAGTACCACTCCGATTCTGCTCTCACAAATTAATAGCACTGTGGAAAGCCAATTTTTGGAGCCAACAAGCGAAAGAGAAACTTATATGACCATTATGAACTTAAGTAACAGCACTGCGTTAGATGTTAACAATATGCAAGTGGGGCCAGTAAAGTAGGTTTTGGAATTTATTGTCTCGGTACTTGTCCACATCTATAGCCCTGTGCTCTAAACCGGTGTGTATCCAGACGGTACGAAGCAGTGACAGTAATATATAAAAGTGGTGACAGAAACTTATCATCACACTATAGGCCGATATCGATTATACCCATATTCTCCAAGGCACCTCAAAAGCTTATTTCCTGTCGCACAACGTGGTTTTTAGATAAACACAACATTTTGACTGAAGCCCAGTTTGGATTCAGAAAAAACAAACCATCCGAAACAGCATTATTAACACTAAAAGAGACAATAGACATTGAAAATAATATTTAAAAGTTAGCACTCTTTATTGATTTCACAAAGGTTTTTGATTCCTTAGATTACCAGATATTATTATCCAAACTATAGTCGTATGGTATACGCAGGAAGCAGTTAGAATTGATAATCATATTTAACTGGAAGAAATTAGCCAATGTGTATGCATAGGCACTGCACGGTCATCCTTTCTGCCTATTACATGCAGTGTCCCACAAGGCAGTGTTTTGGGACCTCTTCTCTTTAATGCTTACATGAATAATATTGTTGCAATTAAACAGC
Organism: Amblyomma americanum; assembly: GCF_052857255.1. Lineage (NCBI taxonomy): Eukaryota > Metazoa > Arthropoda > Arachnida > Ixodida > Ixodidae > Amblyomma > Amblyomma americanum. Next base: position 54,352,849 of record NC_135502.1, read on the forward strand.
AAAATTTGTCATTTAGGCGGATGACTGCAGCATTCTAATCTCTAGTCACATTCCACTGAAGAAGAATTGATTAAAAATGCCAATGAAATACTTGAACAACTCCACACTTGGTCACAGTCGAATAAACTAAAAGTTAACGCAAAATAACTAAAGCTGTTATTTTTATGGGAAGGAAAAAGCCACTTAAATTTAATGCTGGACAACAAATTGATATTTTGCATGAACACAAGATCCTTGGAGTTATTTTTTCATCTCAACTTAGCAGGGATTCCCAAGTCCATAGCCTGTGTAGAAAACTCTCTGCAACAAATGGAGCACTCTCTCGTTGCCGAACACTCTTCCTAACGAAAGTAAAGTTGCAAATATATTACACTCTATTCTCCATCTCATTTAAATTAGTGTAGCCTTATTTGGCTTACCACAACAAAAACAAACACTAAAAAAATACTAACAGCACTTCCAGAGAAGAAGTTATGTGCCAGTTCGACGTGAAAAGAAGCATGCCATCGAGATACGTGAAGAATGAGGCTCAAATAGTGGAAGCCTTTGAGAGCGAGAAATTTCACGCCAGTCAGAAGCGTCTACGAACTGCAGCCCACCCAGCCCTGGAGGAAGCATTAATGCGGTGGACTGCCGCTGCACGTGACTCGAAGCTGCCGTTGAGTGGACCACTCATCTGCGCGCAAGCAGAGACCTATGTCCTCCGAATGAATACTGATTCATTCAAGGCATCAGAGGTTTGATTTGTGCATTTTAAAGACCGGCATGGACTTGTTTTTAAGACCGTGTGCGGGGAGAGGGGTGAGGTGGATGAAGAAGTGGTAAAAGATTGGCAAAACGCCTACCTTAAAGAGCACGTGGCAGCCTACGACCCCAACAACGTCTTTAATGCCGACGAAACGGCACTCTTCTTCAAAGCGCTGCCAGATAAAACAATAGCATTCAAGGGGGACCCGTGCACTGGCGGTAAAAGGAGTAAGGAGCGAGTGACAGTGCTGTTGGCAGCAAACATGACGGGCACGAAGCTCCTTCCAATTCTCATCATTTGGAAGGCTCTGAAACCGATATGTTTTAACATCAAGCGACTTCCCGTCGAGTACCGTGCAAACCAGAACGCATGGATGACGTCAGATATTTCGTTCCTGGTTGCAGGAGCTGGATCGATGCTTCAATACCAAGAAACGCAAGGTGCTTTTCATAGTGGTTAATTGCACCGCACACTGTAACGTAGCGAATTTGAAGGCAATCCGGCTAGTGCTCCTTCCTTCCAACACTACCGATGTACCAGAGAGTTTCCAGTACGTGAAGAAAAGGTATCGCAAGCAAGTGCTGGAACGAATGCTCCTCTGCATGGAGCCGAAGCAGCAAAACAACATCACGCTTCTGAATGTGATCCATATTCTGGCGCACGTGTGGGCGAACATGCCGGCAGAAGTGGTGCCAAACTGCTTTAGGCACAGTGGATTTGTGTGGCCCGAGACATACGAAAGCCTAGAGTCTGCAACGCCAGAAGAGGACGACGACGACGGGGCATTCATTGGCCTGCTCCCCACCGAAGTTTCGCTCGCTGACGGCAGCTATCAATAAGCAGCAAACTGGCACCCCACACGTGGCTGCTGACTGTGGTTGCCTGATAAGCGGCGGCGGCGGCCCGATAACGCAATTGCATTCTATGGGAAGCTCAAGCATCCAACAAGTGCTCTTTTTACTTTCAAATGCACGCTCGGCACTCAAGGAAGCATTGATAGTTGATGGAAGGGCCGCTGTTCCAATCGAGGTGGCACCCCCACTCGGAACGGCAGCGGTGCCGGGGAGTGTCAGTAGCCGATGGAAGAGCAGACGCCATTCACACGTAGTTTTTAATGTAGTGCTTCGTCAGTGATCATTTGTGCTCCAGGTCCGGATAGTGACCGGCGCTTGTTCATGGCTACATTCAAGATGGCTGCCATTTTTTACGCCGAAGAAACAAACAGCCGCGTGCCGGGGCACAAGCTCGACGTTCGCAATGGGCGATAAAGGTGTGGCAGCTGCAGCGAGGAAAATCTTCAGCTGTTCCACGCAATGTTGTGCTGTGGCTGTTTGCGAAGTGCGGGGTTTTGCTGGACGACGACGTTAGAACGACATGCTGTGGGACCGCAGCAGCGATCACGACAGGAGCGCTAGTGAGGACAATGGCGCAAGTGTGGACAAGTATTCCAGTGACTAATAAAACTACATTTTGGAATGTGCCCATGTGCATGTCCGCGCGCGGCAGCAGATAGTGGCTGGCGATAAACGGCGGCCGCTGGATAATGCTTTGCGTTCAACTATTCAAGGCCAAGTTTAAACAACCTCGGAAGTTTTTTTTTTATTTTTCGGAAATGTGACTTGGGGGGGTCGACTTACATTCGAGTCGAATTACGATCATGTAAATATGGTATGTATGATGTACTGTTGTATTATTTCTGATAATATTTGAAAACTAAGCTTGTTTGTGTTTTGAAAACTATGCAAAGTTATTACAGTTGAGCCCACTTATAACGAACATGAGTGTCACGTGGTGTTCGTTATATCCCGAAGTTCGTAGTAAGTGGACCACAGCTTTAAAGAGAGTTGCTTGTCAAAACAAAATTTTTTCTTTGCAATGAAGTCTGTGATGGACGTCTGCTTTTGCAGCGCAGATCCTACGAGGGAGGTTTCCAGTTTATTTATAACAGAAGCGTGATCTTCGCCGAGGCCTTTGGCATAGACAAGTTGTCTGAGGCTCTCTCTGTAGCCCATTGCTACAGGCGCGCTTATGGATGCTGGCTCCGAAGTTTCATCCTCATCTGATTCCTCCATGTCTCTCTCGTCCTGCACTTCAGAAACGATGCCCTCAACCATGCACGGTTCCGTGGTGTCGGCGTCGTCATCGACAAAAATAAAATCATTCCAACCAATGTCATGAACCCCCATGTCGGAGTCGACGACATGCTGCCACATATCGCCGCTGGGCTGGTCATCTTCCGAAGCATCAGGCTCGGCATCAGACACCGTGTCGACGAAGCCGGCCTTGGGGAAACAGTTCCGCATGCAAGTGGCCGTCACCTCCGCCCAGGCCGCTTTCATCATTTCTACCGCTGAATACAATCGAAATGGGCACGGTGTCCCCGTCCGCCATCCCGAATTACAACCAGGGCCTGAGATTTGAACGAAGCCAATGAAAAATCTGCACTGCAACAAGAGTACCAAAAGCGCGCGATGGGGTAGATGCGCAACGTGCACAGGCGGCATTCATGCCAATCAAGCTAAAGATACAGACGCACAGCGCCTGAAGAGACCAATGAGGGGCGTCCGTGAACGTCAGTGCAGCCACCTCTTGGGTTCCATGGAAGGCCTGCTTCACGGAGCGTGGCCTCAGCGATCGGCACCGGCGGCGGCGCAGTTGATCGCAGAGGCACGCGCAGATTTGCAAGAGAGTGAGAAGAGGGGAGCGGAGTTGCGAGGAGGGGCGGGAGGGCATTCTTGGAAGATGCGTCGGTGGGGAAAGGGTAGCTCGCTTGAGAGCGGCACGAAACGGGGCGGGCAGTTCGCCTGCGATGAGGCTCGGGGAAACATACCGTGCGCCGGGCACACAAAGGGGTCGGAGGCAGGTTATCTCGCGTCGCAGCGCTGGGTTTACGCAGTCCGTTCACTGTAACCGATCAGCAGGGCTTAATGGCGTTCGTTATACGAGTGATTTTGTGCCATTGAAATAATGTATACTTTGACGGTCGTGCAGGTCTCGTTCTTTATAAGGGACAGTTCGTCTTAAGTGGGGCCATTATATGTGGGCTCGACTGTATTGTACAGTATCTGCTATTCTCGATCTCTCCATTGTTTCTGTTAACTAATGTTAGTAAATATGTCAGCACTGGCTTCAGAGGTTTTTCCGAGCCATGCCAAGCTGTGATTTACAGCTTCTAGCCCAGATATCCTTCCAAACTTCTGGTAAAATAAAATAAATTGAATTGAATTGAACTGACTTCTTTAGGTTAGTTTCTGAATGGCAAATGTGTTATGCTTGCTAGAGATGTGTAGCAATGTTGAAACTATACGTACAGAGTTAAAAACCACAAGCTGTTTTTCCTGCAATTATGAAATCAACAAGACTTTGCCAATATGAGGCAGCCACTAAACCAGGCAAATATCACTTACGCTGTGACTGGGAAACACCCTTCGTTCGACTTCGGCTTATTCGCTCAGGTGATGCCATTGTGCTAGAAATGGTGTCAGCTCGTTTTGTTCCAGGACGAGCTGTAAGCCAATGTGAAAGAAAAAGAAAAAAGAATGAGCAAACCACATGGAGTGGCAGAACGAACTGTCACACACATTTGCTTTGTGGTTGCACTGAAGATTTCACAAACAGTAACAAATACCGAAGTCATGAAGCAGCACAACAGATGCCTGAATACTGCATGCAAGTTCACCGCACAACATCTGCCTCCATAACACAGAGCAGAGCCATTAATATGCTTTTCCATGGAATTGCAAAAAAGAAGTACTCGCAGGCCTTAACCGCATCAGACAGGTTATAGCTTAAAAAATGTTTCACTTCGAAATTATTGTTCAGTGCATAAAACATTCCAGAATGAGGGTTCCATATATTCTGAAGACAAAGACGGCTGTGGTATGTTCCAATATGGTCACTCACACCGCATATATCCACCAGCACCAAGAACTTCTGAAAGCTATAATTTCAGAATAAGCGGCTTAATTATGGGGCACCATAATGTGCATGCACAATTGTGACATGTAGCACAGAAACTGGTCAAACAACATATCAAGTCCTTGATGATGAATTTTTTATGGCGCAAGGGCGGTATTGGCCAAAGAGCACCATGGTACAAGGTGTTTTTATCTACTCAAAGTGGGGTCAAAGACCCATTTCCCAAGCATTTCACCTACAAAAACCGAGCACTAGGCCAGTGCAAAACAGTTTGAAACCACTGCCCTACCGGCGGGTATACGCTGGCACTAAGGGGTTGAACCTCAAGCGTTCGGGACGAATGCACACTAGGCTATTGCTGCGGCCATCACATGAAGTTCTTTGGGCCACAAATTTTAGTGCGAGAAGCACTACTTCACTAGCAAAGCTGAAAAACCAAGGGTACGTGTGAAGCCTCAACCTTCGATGGAACACCAGTGGCAGGGGTCTTAGGCAACTGCTCTATCAACGTGCGGAACCAGCAAAAAAGACACAAGTCAAAAATACAACCCTCGACTTTAAACAAGAGTGCTGGTAGCAACAGGCATAGGCCTGTCTTCAGAGGGAAATAGCATAGTGCTGTACAAGTGCTCTCGCTCTGTGCCACTTACGCAGTGACGCTCCAGTGCCTCTGTTTTGTGTAGTGGAAAAGGCGCGCGCTCGTGCCCTTCTTGCGGCCCCCAAGTCAATGGCACTATTGGACCGAACTAAGGAGAAGGTGGCAAACGAAAACAAAGCAAACAATACAATAAGGCAACCAAGGCAAAAAAAAAATGATAAACAAAAAGCAAATAACTAAAAGAAACATCAAAACTATTAAAAAAAGCTACCACCCCTGCCAGTGGTTACGTGAAACATAGGCTTACTCAGTTAGTCTAAAATATGATGATTATGACATTTTTAATGGCGCAAAAACAGTTTACTAAAGAGTACCACGCTTAGTGAATTAGATGCGAGGCAGTGGAAAAAGAGGGAGATGCGGCGAAAAGCCAGAAGTGTCGACTGCTGACAATGGCACTGAAACAATTAATGGCAATGGCATGCTATTGCTGAAAAACTCAAAGCCCAATATTGATGCAAAGCTTTGTAATGGTTGTTTGTTCATTCGTCAAAGCTGCCGGAATGCAGTCATATCGCTTTGCTTGTGATGCAAGGAGCAAACAGATTTACCTCGAATGATTGCACCCGGGCAGAACTCATTCTATGTTCCTCCAGACTGTTGTGGTCACTCTGCACACCATGTCTCGAATCTCGAAAGTTCGTTGTCGGCTTTTAATTGAGCACGACCGTGAATGGCAGGCATTCTGTTCGACAACCACCGAGCATGCTTGTTGCTATCACTGCCTCCGAGTCATTCAGTTCTTTGTGGGCAGAGGTCCACCTAATAAACAGTTTCTTTTGGAAGCTCTTTTCGCTGTCTTCTTGACTGCCTGACTGCTGTCACCTCTACATGACAATATCTAATTCTCAAATTACTGCATATTCTTCTCAGGAAATTCCACAGAAGACAAGACAGTGCCTTCATAACGAACCAAACACTGCATCCAACCTTTGGGCATTAAGAAGCAATTGCCCCAGACTGAAACCTATCTGGCAGTTTCCAAGCCGCAAAGAGCAACCGACCTCGAAGATTCACGACCTCCGAAGCAGACAACGGTAGCGGCGGCAACAGTGCAGTTAGTTCAGCATCGCCTACTCATCTGCTTGGGAGTAGCACACCGGCATCATTAATTATATGCAAATACCCCTATCAGTAGTCAACATTTCCGGCTTCATGCCACCTATGTGCCGCAGCTCCCACTTTTTCCACTATCCCTACTTCTAGTCCACTGCAGCCATGGCTAAAATTTTTTTGTCTGCATAAGCTGTGGTCAGCCAATCTTAAAAATACCACTGGTACAACATGCAGTCAAGTTACTTGCGGATGGGTTCTCAAAGAGTCAACGCACCAGAGGCACTCCTGGTGTTGTTGTAGACCGGCACGCCGGACCTCCGCCCCAGAGTCGAAGTACCGCTTCCGGGCCTGTTTCCCATAAGACAGTAAACACACGCCAGAAATGACAGCACTGCACCACTCACGAGAAAACTGTGCCGAGTATGAGAGCATTAAAAGAAGATAAGAGAAGAAGGGATTCAAGCATGGGCTAGATGAGCGACCGATTAAATTTTCGATTAATTAGTAAACAATGTAATAGCAATTGTCTTTTTAACCAGCTAGTAAATTCATGCAAGTTAAATAAGTCAAGCTCTTAAAATAGTGTGACCAGTGTCAAAAATCTCCAGACCACATGGTTTGCTAGTGAGCCGTGTAATGGAATGCTCAAAGTATCCCCAAATCTGTACAGCTCTGCAGGGGTGAACATGAAAGATCCACACCTTAGAGATTTGGAGCTGCCGAACCGGCTCAACAGTGAACGCGGTTGGCCAGACGCTTTTGTCAAAAAACAGTACATTGTCTTGAAGGTATGTTATGTGTTAAGTAACCTGCCCTCTAGAGCAGCAGGATAGTGAATGCAGGTAAACATGCCAGCCAACCATACCATGCCACGTCGGCGCACTAGACAAACATGTTTACAACTATAACCACTCAACAGCAAAATGTTAAAACTACTGTGCCCACAGCAGTGGATCGCAAGCAAGGAGCTTCTGCAGAAGTGAAAAAGAGCCTGAGCCTTGGTCACAGCAGGGGTAAGAACAAAGGCAAAGGCCGTGGCAGCAGACCATACCTGAGGTTTTCCATGGATCCGTGGCTGGAGACTGAGTGTTTCAGGGGTCGGCCCTGGGCGCTGTTGAGCGAGTTGCTGCTTGAGGAATTGCTCATGCACAGCTCGCCCTGCAACATGCGCTGCTTGCTCGTATCCAGCGAGTTGAGCAGCACGTCCGCCTGCTCCTTAAAATGGTCCGCAAAGCCCCAGAAGGCCCTGTAATGCGTGAAACCGGAATAAAGCTCCGTACGACGCAGAGAGTTTCACGAGCCACCGTGTTGACACAGGAATGTTTGGAATAAACAGCTGGAAATCCAGATGAAATAAGTACAGAAAAGATCAAATCTCACAACAAGCAGCAGACTTCTTAGTGCCAGAAACATCCAGAAGGCATGACGAGTTGATCTTTACGAGTGGTTCACAGAAGAAAGTTTACATCAGTGTATTTGTGTATGATAGAATATCAAAAATGTAAGTTCAGTACATAGAGCATCAAATCCAAGCACATGGATGGAAAGTCTAGGTTGCTAGGAGGCTGACTGGAAATCCAAGTTTTGTAAACTTTTTCGCATTTTTCTTATTTTCCTAATTAAGAATGCATACACAATGCTTGCATCATTAAAGTAGTTTATGTCCCATAGTTGATACCTGTCTCGCTCCTTCAGAAACTAATGCTGCCTCTGTTTCTAGCACTAATTCGTCAGCATGCTTTCATGACACATGGATAGACTGGTAACCATAACCATAAGCAAGGTGTGAGCAGGATGCAACAACTGCAATGAGCCCACGGTTTGTTAGCTGTTATATTTCAAACTATTCTTCTCTGCCAATGAACAACACATTCCCAAAAAGGGTTGTCCATTACACAGCACGAGAATATCCTTGGTTGGAACCGAGACAAACACAGTGATAACCTGACCTGCTGCTTTAGTATGCAAATGTAAATGATGTCTGAACTTCCGCAATTATGTAAAATTTATGACATAACAGGCTCTTATAAGTAGGGTTGCTGATCGAGCTAGTTGGGACACAGATGACCTTTCGGGTGAGAAAAGAAAAAAATAAGAAAAGGGGATGGGGGTGTGGGGGAATGAACATAGGAGAGAAGCGCTTCACCGTGTCCAGTCATCTTTGTCTACGTTCCTTTTCCTGATCTCCTGTAATGCCACCCAGGGTATGCTCCACCAGAAAGAACTGCTACAAACCTTCACTGTGGAAGCTGTTCTACAATTTCAACACTAACAAAAAGCACTAGGCAGAACTAGGCAATACCAACAATAAAAAAACGCCCCTATGTGTTTGTAACAGGGCTTGAAACAGATGACTACAACTATGGCAATGGTTGTGATTGTGGTTACGGTCCGGATTACAAAGTTAATAACAAGACAGTGTAAGTGACTTACTTGCGTGAAAAGGCACGGGCTTCAGGGTCAGCATCGCTGATTCCCTTCTTGATGGCCTCCTGAAGGATGGCAATGTGCCTTTCCAAAGTGTGCGTCGGCCACGTGTGCAACAGCTGGTCGAGAAACTCAAAGCATGATCTGCACAAGGTCAAAGACAAGGCAGCATTAAAAGCCATCACTGAAAATGTTGAGAGAATGCTAAAACCTTTGACACAATGGCTATGTTTGTCATACCAAAAGCTTTCTGGTGGTTGTTTGAAAGGAAAGACTTTAAAGCGCAGCAAGCACAGCGAATAAAGATGACTGGTACTCATCCAAACATGCTCCACAATGAGGCTGACAACTATTTCACCACAAGGAAGGTGCTTGACTTATGTTTTAGGAATTGCATTTTACTTAAATGCTGAACTAATTTATATGCTCATGTTTATGTCAACCTCTCACATAACTCTAGTCTCAGGCTAACAAAAAAAAGCCACACAGAGTTTCACCTTTGTTCCCCAGGCAAGATAACACCACATATTTTGTTATTTCTTTTAATGCTAATGATGAAATATATGCCACAAACTGTACATTGTACAGTACAGGCACAGCAGAACCCAAAAAGGCTACCTGAGCTAAAATCGAAGCTTCATAATAATGGCACTTCCAATGTAAAGCAATTTACTTTGAATCTATATTTTGCTGCAATGTGATAAAATCTGTTGCAAGAACATTATTACATTAATTGTCACACTACAGGTACAATTTGTACGACAGAAAAAGGAAACATGGTACTCACTTTCTGATGTCTTTAGACTTTGAACACAGGTTGGATGTGATCACTGGTATCAGCCGACTTACGTGGGTGTGCTAAAATGGCAAGCAAAAGTGTGCAAGTGTTTAATGTTTTGCAGTCTATCATTTGCTATAAGCGGAGCTGTATGTGCCATGTAAAGGTTCAGCCCATCTACACATAAATATACACGAGTTTTTACTCCTGGGTGCTGACTACAAGCAACTGCGTGGCAAGTCGACATATTAAAAGCGTTCCCAAAAGCAGTAGCACGGCTACTCAATTACTCCCTCACATAATTACTAAGGCAGAAATATGTAATTATTTTATTATAGCATTGCCTAGTGTGTACAACTTCTTTCCTACGAATAATAAGACCTTGAAATGCAACAACAGTAACAACGACAAAACAAGTAAACTCTTTAATTACCTGTATAATAAACCGTACTGTGACGATGCCGGATGTAGACATAATCTTGGCACAATTGGGGATCAAGTTTATTAGCGCTGGAAGTAGTATTTCTGAGAAGTGGTCAAGCTTCTGGCCCAACTGCTGTGATAAGTAACTGCAAAAAAGGGGGAAAAAAAAAGGACGGGCAAAATTTATCAGAATGAAAACCTGGACCAGTCACACACTTTATAGTCAAGCTACAGCAGAAACAAAGGACATTACCGTGCTCATACGATCGTGGTACGTAAAGACAAACATTCAGTGGCATGGAAAAGGTGCCTTAAAGCATGGAGGTGAACAAAAAACTCTTGATTTCTGAGAACTACTGTGTGATCCGAGGCTACTCGGGACTGTCATGTTGGGAAGAAGGGGTACGGACAGTATTGCAGACAGAACAGTACAGAATCGATCGGTGTACATGGCATTGCTAAGGTTTTGGTGGCCACTGGCACAGCCTTACAACATGATGGCCGATGCCCTTTTAAAACACCTATGCTGTTTCATGCACTGTCGACTGCCATTACCCACCTGTACCACTGATATCATATTTGTAACAGTCCGTTAAAATACTTGTACTGCAACTTTCAGTGCCAGTAACTCAATGGCAACATTAATTTGTGCCACTTGCCACCCTTGCTACCGGTGCCTCTGGTGTAAATGTCATTTAAGAAATGCTTATAAAGGGATACTGAGGACAAATTTAAGCTGGCCCGTATCAATAGATTACCATTTTCAAATGACAAAGGTGTCACTTTCACTGAAGACAAAGCTTTCATAAGCTAGAAAAGGCCAGAATATGAAATGCAGATATCAATGTCACCGGCCATCTTCGCAAGCAAACTGCAGTGACGTCAAAACAGTTTCTTGTGCGCGGATCTCCAACGCCAGGCTTCATCCCCATCCACAACAAGGTGGTATCACAAAGCCCTTTCCAGTCTCGATGCCATGCGAGAGAGCCACAGAATGTATTTTTGCCAAGACAAAAACTGGATGGTCTTGTCCTCTGTATCACTTTCCCAATGCCCACTGCGAAACCTGCCACTGCATGCTCCTCCTTTACTACTAACCCCTTCAAGCATTTGTGAGCACCAAAGAGCTCCAGGCTTCCACTTCGCCTAATTGAGGACATTTCTTTAGTTTACGATGGTAGAGAAAAAATTTCCAGCACCCAATCTTGCGCCCTCGGCATGTTGGGAGCAAAGTTTTTGTGAAGGTTTTGTGTGAGATTTCAAAACAGCATGGCTGGAAGCACAGCTGATACTGTTTGTGACTATATCATGCTTAAAAATATTAATTCTTCATGACTAAAATTATGCAGATTTAAGTATGATCGTTAACTCTGCATAGAAATGCGCAGTTCCGCCTGCACTTGAAAATGCCGAAAACATGTTTGTCGGAGAAAGTACACCAGTGCCAGATGAAGCATGCCATAAACTTTGGAGTGGCTTTTGCACTGTGCGTACAATCCCTAGACCGAAGTTGCATGCATCCACCGATATATCAAAGCGATCTTTCAACAGCAACAGTAGCAGCCTGAAAAGCTCACAATGGTAACAACTGCTCTTAAAAGCACTAATTAGTAGCCTCATACAATTTTGTACAATGCTGCACGCTGTACCTGCTTTCCACTTGGCAGTTTCCTTCAAAAATAACTGCGGCTTTCTTATATCATAAACACAGAGAACAAAGGCCATTAATGATGCCAAGGAGCAATGAATATACAATGTAAGCAGCAGGGTTACAAATGCATAGTGATGCGAAATATGCAGACTCAGCTAATGCAAGGTGACATGCTGGCACAAAAACTACACCACTGGCTCTTCCCTGAATTTCATCCCAAATTATTAGTTCATCCTGATGTGAATCCAACCAAGGATGCCAATAGCCATTTGATGTCTGTACATAAAAAAAAAAAGAGAAACGAAGTTCTGAAGCTCATTTGATGTTCAAACCTTTTCAATATTACGCTGAAGAATCGATGAGTCTGGTACATGGCTGTGTCAATTCTATTCTAGGGAAACACAAAATTTGATGTGCAAGGTTCACAACTCTTGGCACTCAGACAGTGCACAGCAATGTCCCAAGGTGCAAGAAATGATGAGATGTGACATAGGATAAATACTCACGCGATGGTTATGCAGGCCTCCCTGACTACTTGTGACCGTAAGTCCCTAACCAAAACCTGGAATGAAGGCTCCAGAAGCCTCAAATTAATAAAAAGCTCTTCATAGTCAGCAGCTCCAGCTATGAGCAGGCTACGCAGGTGCCGCAGCTGGGGGAAAATAAAAGAGACTCATAAAACACAGGTGAAAAGAAAAAACTTTGCAAAACAGCAGCTCAGTGTGCAGAACTGTGCAAAAGTTTCTTGGTAGGCCCCAATGATTCAAAGTAAGAAAGGCCGCTCCCACTTCTGAACTTCACCTCGGAACAAACTGAAGACACTTGTTTGCTGCTTAGGGTTTACAAAATAAATTACATCCAACCCACAAAAAAATTAGCATCACCTATTGCAGTACAAACACAGATAGAAGCGGGACAAGGCTTTAGCTGGCCCTGCATTCAGCACCATTAGGAAAAATGCCATCAAAAGGTATTTTTGCATCTCACGTGAGCCCCACTATGCTATGGTCAAATAGATTACCTATACAGTCGACAACCGAAAATTCGGATGCCTGATTTTTCGGACATGCTTGATTATTCGGACTTTTTCGCGGCACTGCGACATGGCTCAGAGAGCCAATGTATAAGAGCGCCTGAAATTAAAGACCCACTGCAACTGCCTGCTCGTTTTTCAGACCTCGCTCGCACTCGCCGCCAATACCCAAGCCGCCATATAATGTGTACAGTGGAACCTCATTACTCAAACTGCAGGAGAGATGGAAAACTTGATCAAAGAAACGAAATTCAAGATTAAAGGGGGTCTGTTGCGATACTGAAATTCTGTGCGAGACAGCACATTGTGCCCGCTTGGTTTCAGATTCGTACGGTTCTTGAACGTCGTCCGCCGCATAAACTTTTTAAAAAGCAGTCAGAGTTCGCGGAACTCATCTATGCCGAGTCTTTCGTTTCGAATACGGAAAGAGGTAGCAGCGAAGCGAGTGGAAAGCACACGACTTCACGGAGACTGCGAGCACAGGAGGAAATGGTGGTGCATTTTAAAGAGAGGTCAGTGTACCCGCGGCAAAACGCACCGAAACCCTGACTTTTCTGTCGTAAAACCATAAATAACTGGCATTTCAAAGAGAGGCAAGATGCCCCTCATTATACGCAAGCCACCGCAGAGTGCATATCGCCGAATACGATGCCGATTTTGGCTCTAGTCGCTAGGCTTAATGATGGCGGCAAACGCCGACGGAGCGCTTGCTTCGGCTGTTTCTCGGTTCTTATTGTTTCGCCATCTTTGCGTTCTCATTCTGGGCCCATGGTACTGCGGGAGCTCCCGCAGCGGCGTGTTCGCTTTCCCCGTTTAGACTTTGTCCCAACCCATCCATTCATCGGCGACATGCCGAGGGCAGCACATCGGTGAATTTTCGGTGAAATTTGATTGTCCAGACTGCCTGATTTTTCGGTCGTTTTCGCGGTCCCTAGAGGGTACGAAAAATCGGTCGTCGACTGTATATCAGCCTACTTATATGATGCATTAAACCAAAGTGAAGAGCAGAACCTTGAATGCTTTTTTGGAGGCTAAAATTTTTTTTTTTTAGCCCTGTGATTCCTCTGAACAGATGATCATTAAACAAAGCACCACCAATTGCTTGGCAACAGTATACAACTTCAGGGCTCCCTCAAGCATAGCAAGCCGACTTACCATGTCTACTTTCCGCTCCCAGTCAGCACCCGTGTCGGATAGAACCTGCCTGACTTTTCCAAGTTCTTGCTCAAGTTCCTTTGCTGAGTAAAGCTGAAAGCGAAAAAAAAATTATGAACTGGGCAACATACCTGCATATATAAGATGTGACAGTATGCAGGGCATTAGGCAACTGTCACTTTGCTCAGTCACGCATGGGGAGCAGGCATGATGCAGCAGTGCACGAAAGTTTTTTGCATACTAACGGGTTCACCTTCACTAGAGAAAGGTGTGAAACTCTACTCCGTCACATATAAGGAAGATGAGGACAATATTTATTTTTGTTGTGCAAGGGCAACTGAAACCAAACTCAGACATTGCAGTTGTACCTAACACCGAATACAAAACCTTTCGTGCCAGATCAGCGTGTTTGTGGGCAGAAAGTTGCTCGCACAAAGAATAAAACCGAAAGTTTTTCGAGAAAGTACAAGTATACTTCAAGAATCACTTTGTAAAGACCCTACCTGTATTTTTGGAACTTCTTCAAAAGATCTGATGAACATTTCTTCGTCCACTGCCCCAGCATTTGCTGCAAGGGAAGAAGCAGTCAAGAAGTGAGGCTCGTAATCCCTCACCTCTTGCTTCCCAAACCAGTCATTACAAAAGCAAGCAATGGAGTCCTACAAGTAGCCCCTGTATTTCTTAGGCTGAAACAACAACAAATAAATGCAAAAACAAAACTACACAATGAACGGCTTCCCACCACGATGCTGACTGATGAAATATATTTCCAAGGAAGGTTTTTTTTTTTCAAATCCATTATTATTAACAAATACCACTTAACAATATTACCTTTAATACTGGGGGGCACAACTCGTGACTTGCACTTCTAGCATTTTTGCCTTGGGGAAGCGTATTATTGTCGGCATCATCATCAACCTGACAATGCCCACAGCAGGACAAAGGTCTCTCCCATATCTCCAATTAACCCTGCTCTGTGCTAGCCGCGTCCTCCTTATCACTGCAAACTTCTGTTAACAGTTTCTGGGCAGTGGTGCAAACTTCTGTTAACAGTTTCTGGGCAGTGGTACATGCACAAATCCATGCATATGAACAAAAGAAAGCTGAATAAGCCGCGCTGTCAATGCAGCATGTTGTTATACACATCTGCGTGCGGCATGTATGAGTAGTATTAAGCTTCCATTGCTTGTGTGCATCTAACTAGTCTATCTTTGCTGGATCCTCCTACTTCCTGTATACCACTACTGTTATCTTTTATTAAGGCCGGCACCTGTTTAGGCACTTGAACTGAATGTGGCACATCCTGCAACTGGCCCTCTCCCCATCCTTTTCCAAATAAATCACTACTGCCACCACACCTAAGTGGATGCAGCCACAATGTTCACTGGCACCTCACAGTGCTTCAGGGCCAACGTATAGCTTCCAGTGCAATAGGAATGATGAGAAGGACACCCTCAAGGGTTCTGATCCGTTTTTTTAACTTCTAATAAGACCAGCGACAAAAATTTTAATGGCAAAAAATCTGACCTGCAACTACACAAGTGTTACTCGACCATAATTGAGGAGCTTTTCCAACCTGGATAGCAGCTGCTTTGAGGTGCCTTTTGGAGCTGACCACCTATGGCAGGTTCTCAAAGTACCTGTGAGCTTTGTGCGTGTGCCCTTGCCCATTTCACTGTTGAGCTCTGTTGAGGCACTGACTCACCCGCGTGTTGGTCAACAGTTGCGTGACATAAAGGATTCACACCAAGATCTGAACAATGCGCCTACGCCCGTGTAGATATTCGGAGGCTATGGTACTGGATGCACTGAGGTGTCGAATTTGCTATGTCAGTCATACACGCAAGAAAGGTGAATGCATGAAATGAGGCCAAGCAGTCAAGTTTCACAGCAAGAGTTGCACCAATTACTGCTGAATGAGCAAGCAAACAATCTACTTCACAGGTATGTGCAGAAGTGGCAAAACGTGGCGCACAAATTTCTGACTGAGGCATTCAAAACAAATCCTGCAGTTTCATATTTCTCTTTGTTGCCAATACAGAATCTTAAAGAACACAAGAGGCTGCAAGGCTCTCACTATTTACCACTTGCATTTTAAACGCAAGTTTACATCTTACACTGCTATTTCTTGCAACAGGACAACATTGGTGGAACAAAAACCATGCTTTGACTGTCTCCTTCCCTTGCCTGCCATTGTAGACAACACAACATAAATCATGGTAGCCACCAGTTGCTGACAATGTTAGAAGCCTCTGCAGGTATGTAGCACTTATTTATGCCTGGTGCACAACTCTGACACTGAATATTAAAGCAGGAGTAAATCTTTACACAAGCGCATGCACAAAATGCTTAGGCACAACTGTTAGAAAGATGTTAAGTACCTGATACAGCAGCCTTAACAGCAGGAGTACCTTTCAGACTATGCTTTCGTGTCAGAGCTTGGCAAAAAAAAAAAGGAAACAGCTGTAAGGGCTCGTCACAAACGCAGAACACAGGTAAATTTATGCACTGCTTTAGCAAAACAAAGTGCCAGCTGTAATTAGGCTGTCCACATGAGCATTTGTAGTGAAATGTTATGCAAGACAGCACACAGGCTTAAGCTTTGCATCACTGCTGCAGGCATGAGGCAAATCAAACGGAAATACACAAGTTCAGGTCTAACTGCGACAAAAGAAAAGACATGATCCAATCATGGCACCTGCTGCATGTCTCTTAGGCAATGTCCTTGCCACTGAAATATGGTGACTCGACAAAAGAAAAGACCTGATCCAATCATGGCACCTGCTGCATGTCTCTTAGGCAATGTCCTTGCCACTGAAATATGGTGACTCACTGCAGATTGCTGTTGGATGGAACTCAATAATAAAGTGGAAAATGCACCTCAAAGCAGGTGCACCATCCAATGGTGCCGACTACTGTAATGAAATTATGGCAGCCATCCTGCACCTCCTAGCATGCATCTGGTTGCAGCTGTGGCAGGTGCAAGACTTGATCATGACATCGTGACGATAGGTTGATGCCAATGGTTAGGGGGGGGCCTCCTTAGAGAGGACTTCTCTGCTTCTTTCTTGAGTTTTATGGGACAATTCAGACAAAACAACCCTGCAGCATCAGTTTTGTGTAAATCAGCTTATGAAATTAGCAAAACAATGAAAAATACAGAGACCTTCCTTTAAGACAAACATGACAGAACCAGGAGTGGCCAAAATGTTGGGTTGTTTGAGCGCACACAGGCCCCAAGAAAGGAACACTAATGAGTCCAGCATAAATGAGGAGGAATTTACCACAAACCAGTATAACATGTTCAATAATGACAGTGGGGCACAACTTTAATTTTCATAAGCTGCACTGGTGCACATAAGGCTCTACCACCTCCACTACTAAGGTGGCCACCCTACCATTACTGTGGGCCACTGTGCACCACACTGGTTCCAGGGCAATTCTGGTGCATGGTTATTAAAGATGTCATGAGGCAATCAATGAGGCACTCTCAGAAATCTCGGACGCCATTAGCCTACCATTCACCACATAATGTGATCTTTAAGAGACTGTTCCAGTGTTAAGCGAGCACAGTAAGCCTAACTGCCTGTTGCACACAAGGCGAACTGCAGTTTACCATAGCTCTTGCCAGGCTAGAAAGCAAAAATGTTGAAGTATGTTCTTTTTAAATGCTTCATTCTTTCCTCACACATTGCAACATAATACCTTGTTGCTGTGGGATGGAAGTTGGAGTGTTACTGCTGCAGTTCACACCAACCAATGTGCACTAACCGAAGGTTTGTGCTGATTAAACAGAGGAGTTCGCATTATCATGTGAAACTCCTTGCTGAAGGACGACACCCCTGCATCAGTTTGAAACTGTTTATGAAGCACATTGTACTGCATTGTTTTTTCCAACTCTACAAACTATTCCCTCGTATTGAAGAGAAAAATTCATGGAGGAAAACAATATGTAATGAGTTAAAAAACTGATGTCTAAACCAGGGTGAAATTCTGTTGTTCATAAACTATAAGAACCGCTTGGACTACAATGAGACAGGCTAGTTCAGAACAAAAGGTTACGCACTAAGCATACATCACAAGACAACAATCTTGAAAGACACGTGCATGCAAGACTTACTTGATGGTGTACAGCTTGTTGGCTGTTGTGAATGTTTGGGTGTAGCCAGCACTGCCCGCCTATTAGGAGGGGCACTACTGGCCCTCTTTGCTGACTTTCCCAAGCTCTGCAAAAATAAATATTCTTTGCTTTGACTGAAGAACGGCGGTAAGGGTTCATCAACACTACTTGATACTATCATTAGAGGTGAAAATAAGGCACATTAATCTGGTTTTTTTTTTCAGTCCCAACTTTAAAAAAAACACAATATACCACATAGCATACAACAGATGCTTTGATTACTTCTGTATTTCAATATACATATCTACAAGTAAATATGAACATCACATCAGCAGCTACTTGATGTCAAGAAAAGCCAGCGTAAGCAAGGTACAGAGTGCACACCCTGCAACGGTGAGCACAGTAATGTGTAGTACTGAAAGTGCTCCAAACTAACTGCAATCTCAAAAGGTGTAAGTCACAAGGTTTTAGACCTTATTCATTTGTGAGCACTGAACCTTGCCTAGAATCCTTAAATTAACCTGCATTTCACTTTCACAATTTTTTATTTCAAACAAGCAACACAGCAAAGCGTAATGTCTAAGTGAACAACCAGAGCTGCAAGGATGTCAGGCAACTGCAGTTAAGACAAAATATGTAGGGTGCAAGTCTGTTTTCCACACGGCCATGCTTTGATTAGGTGCCCTTCCCACCAGTTCTCAGCAAGTTTGCGAAGCATTTGTAACCTAAATGAAGTGCAGTTCCCAGCCCCAAAGTAAAACTGCATGTAGCCATGCCTCTCCCCTTCCCTCCATGGCCAGCTAGCAGAGAGAAAGAAAAAAAAAAGACTGCCTGAATGCTAACCAAAAATGCCAAGTAAGCGATCAGTCAAAGAAGCATTGACAGAGCAACAGAGACCAGCAAAGCTTAGTAGTTCTTTGTATCTCCATACAGACAGAAAAACATACTGCAACAGAGTACTAAACGGACAGTTTACTACGGGAAAACTGGCAATTTCAGGGTGGTGCACATAAAAGTTTTTGCTCCTCCTCCTTTATTGTAGCACATCACAATGTAGATAATAGAATTCTGTTTTTGAAGGTATCAAGAAAATACAAGATACAGGTTGCTTATAAAAGAAAAAAAATCCAACTGGAGAAAAATCTGAAAGAATCGCATACTATGTTTTCTGCTTTACTGTGCCAAAGCTCCCTCATGCGACTGGCAAAATTCCAATTCTGAACTGAAATAGGGTCCTTTTGCAACATATAGAATGGCGCTACTTGTCCAAAAGCAGCCTGGATGCCTCAGAAGGGGGCATTCTGAGCCATAGTTAAATTTGAACATTTTGAATATGTGCAGTAAGCAATGAGTTCAGAGCAGCCACAGCAACTCTGTTGCTGATATTTCTCTGTCATGATGAACCATATAACTGCATAGACTACTTTGATGCATGCGGTTGCGGCAATTTAAACGGACACCAAAGAAAAACATCAAGTCAAACTAGACTGATAAGTGTTCCGAAATGAATAAATTTCTGAACCTTGCTAACCTAGAAAATGATGTAAAAGCGAAAGGCTGGCAACTGTTGCCACTACAGAGTTCTAAGACCTGACCCCACTAACAAACATTCCTCATTCACTATTGGCTGTGATCGATTGGATTACTTTCTTGTGCCACTGTTTGACCAATTTTGCCTCAGTCACACTTTGAGCATATATTGTTGCAACAGTACAAAAGCAATGTGATGAGTACTGCAGTGCTCTTATTCATTCAACACAAAAGTTCACAGGCGTTACCAATACTGCTACCAGACTGTGAAATTAAGTTTTTAACCATGAAAATCAGCCAGAAGACTGGTAAACAGTTTGGTAACAAAAGGCGTTACCAATACTGCTACCAGACTGTGAAATTAAGTTTTTAACCATGAAAATCAGCCAGAAGACTGGTAAACAGTTTGGTAACAAAAGAAAGCCCTGCTGTAAGTATATCTACTACATTTAAGAATGGTGATGGCTCCAACTTTGCAGCAGCCATAGCAGACTTGCACATAATTGAACCGGAATAAAATGAAACTGAAAGCAATGAATCCTACAGGTCCATTGAAAGCCACAGTTTTCCAACTCTGCCAACAGGACAGCCTACACAGCAATTCCAGGGAGTAATCCCAGAGGTGCGAACTCTCAGTACCATCTTGAGATATTGAGCCCCTGCCACTAAAGTGCTACCCAGTGATCTAATCTAAAACTTCACTTCTGCGACCAGTAGCACAATCTGTTGCGCAGAAATGCTTCAACGGTTACAACAAAAATGTGCTCAGCAAAAGCACAGCCCATTCCAGGGTGTCCTCGGTTTGTTTCTCACTACTCCCGCAGCTCAGCTTCAAGACCTTACTACTTCAGACTGTGGCGCTTGTGATTCACCAAGGGAAATGGGGTTAACATGCCTTGAAATAACGTAGATTGTTATGGGTTGTGCGTTCAAGGGGGTTCAAGTGGGGTCTGTTAGCAGTTTTCTCCACTTAAAAGTAGTCTCCTTACACAGGAAAGCACTGGCAGAGTTCCCTGAAGACAACCTACTTGTCTAACCTGACTTTGTTTACCTTTAGTGTCACGTTAAAAAGAAAGCAAGAGCAGTCATGCGCAATCCATGCACTGGCCCCACGTAAGCACCACCACTGCCTACACTACTTACCGCTTCCGCATCATTGATGTCAGGATGCTTCAGAAAAACATCATTGAAGAAAAAAAAAATCAGAACCCCCTTATTACACAAGCCACCTTTTGAACAAATCAACAAAGACGAAAATACAAAAAGTAACATAGATGATCAAATTAGGAATAATTTCACGAGACTCAAGAACACTTGGGGCCAAATTTTAAGCAAAAAGACATTCAGAAGGGACAACACACTTGTTACTAAAGCTTCCCTTTGTAGCTAGTTGTCATAGCTAGCACATAAAGTGGCTACAAACGACAGCGGGCTGAAAACATGACACCCAAGCAATAGGCTAGCACCAAAATGTCCCTGCTTATGAGCTGAGAGTTAAACACACTATAAGGAAGTCCGTTTGAAAAAATAAGAGACGCCGACCAGTGAAAAAAGATACGTTCTTGACGTTTCGGCTTCCACACGGAAGCCTTGTTCATAATGAACAAGGCTTCAGTGTGGAAGCCGAAACGAATGAACAAGGCTTCCGTGTGGAAGCCAAAATGTCAAGAACGAACCTTTTTTCACTGGTCGGCGCCTCTTATTTTTTCAAATGTACTCTCCCGGCCAGACGGGATACCGTCACACGCTCAACTCCATAAGGAAGCCCTTGCAAACATCAAGATTTTGCACTAAATCACCCCATGCACACATGCAGACAACAGACGTCACAGGTAAAATGAGTAAAAAAAAATCCTCTTAGTAAGACTTCACTAAAAACAGTTACACAAGGCAAATGAGCAGGTTCAAGACATAAGCATGATGATGATAGTACTCACCAGTGCCCTGTCAACTTCGTCGTCACCTCTGTGAGCTGCAATGAGAAAAACAAACATCCAGTGTGATTAGTGGCTGATGCAAAACAGTGTTAAACATGAACATTTAAATAGAAGGAAACTTCCCTGAATGCAGAGCACAAAGCGATGTGTTCATACTAGCTTCTGAAATACTGTACTGTGAAATCATGCTGTTGACATCCTCTTTCAGATTGTTGAAATATGATTAATATAAGCTGAAACTGTCTCTGATTTAGCAAAATCTGGCTATGCTACAAACACTATTTTCACGTATTAAGAAATTTTTGGCAGCTAATAACATTTGCCCAATGTGATGACCATTTCTTAATGTACTATCAAGAGATTTTCCCATCGACTTTCATTCACAACCTATTAAACATGCAAATATGGCAATGATCTGACCACGATTCTGAAGACACTTCAGTAACAAATTTGTCCAGATACATGTCACTAAGGAATAATCACAGCATCTAATGCTCAAACCATGACAGGGCAAGAACGCAACCAGTGGACAACACAAAATGGAAACATGCATTTCAAAGAGAGCAAGTGCCTGTGTGCATATGTGTGCTGTGGGGAGGAGGAGGCATTCAAGAATGGGAAAGGCACTAGGACGCTTGTAGCTGGGTGGTGCAAAGGAAAGGTACACGGAAATTATTGGTAGCATGATGCCTTTCTAACTATTATATGCTCCTCACAAAGATCCACCAGTCATAACTGAACACAGGAACAATTATTGGCGAATAAAATCACCATGCCAGGGACTACAGGAGAGCGCCCAGGAAGAGGATGGCAAGGGGTGGCTAAGCAAGCACCCTTCCCCAATGTGACCCACCACCTCCCCAAATCCATGCCACACGCCTCAGCATCCCCTTATTCCCTTCTATGTGTCAAGGGGGATTTTCTGCCGAAAAAAAGCGCGTGGGCTGTAGTGAGCCCACATGAAAGCAGAATAAATGTGCGGAAGGGGCCATCGCTGCTATCGGGGCGCGGGGGGAACAGTGCGTATCTCAGGCCGCCCTGATTCGCCTCGTGGTCGGCCCCCGCCCTCGCCGTCAACGTCGCCGCCTGATTCATGGTCGCGCCCCGGCGGTTCGTTTGCAAACACGCATGGCGCCGCCTCGCGCTTCCTAGTCGCGAGATAACCGATGTAGGCTAACCGGACATTCCGTCTCGGTCGCCGGCGTACCCTTCACATCCAGAGACGGCGCGGCCGCGCAAGGCACGGGGCAGAATAAGGGAGGGAATTTTCAGCACACTCTTGGCAGCGGAACGCATGTAAAGGAAGAGGGAAAGAGACGGTGTGATATGCGGAGGTCGGGGTAGCTCAAACATGGACACATGGTCGAGTCCCGCCTTGTGCAACACCGCCTACGTGTTGTTACCGTACGACTTTCTTGTCTCGCGAAACGAGGCTGAACCGCTTACCTCCACTCCGCATTTTCCAGGACTGCACGATACGTGAGCAACGCGATTTTACAAAAAACAAGGTGGATGAAAGGGGGGAAGGGGGAGGGGGAGGGGGGGGGGGGGGGGGGGCTCGGCTCGCAGGCCATGGCACGCGACGCCGGACAAGAGGACGTTGGGCTAGGCCGCCGTCAGCGTGAGGAGCGCAAACAAACATGTTCGAACCTCAACGCTGTCGGAGCTGGTTCTTCCTCGCCTTAGCTCCGACACGAACCATGGCGCAATTTTTTTCTTTTTGTCAAGGTGAAGTCAAAGACCGATTCCCCAAGCATTTACCCTAAAGAAGCCGCGCACCAACCAGACCAGGGGAAAGCTTGCAACCATTGTATCCCCGGTGGTTACCCGGCGACACTGGGGATCGAACCCCTCACCTCCCGCATGCGAGGCGGATGCTCGAAAGACTAGACCCATCGCTGCTGCGTGTGGTTCCGAACCAAAAACGTACGACTCACGGGCCTTCGGCAGTGCTGCTAACGAAACAAGCCGCGCAAAAGGACAGACGGCAAAGCCCTGCACTGAGCAAGGTCGGCTCGACTCGTACTAACGAGATGTGAGGTGCAGCATGTGTACCCTGCATGTACAGCCCACGTCAAAACTTCAGAGCCCGAGGGAGGGGGGCGGGGGGTTGAAGCAGCGTACCGGGGCTCGTGTACCACTCGTGGGAGTCCTAAGCTGACTTTTGCTGTCGGAATGCAATTCTGCGCGATTCCGGCAGTCTACCAGGCCGAAACGACCATACTGTATTCAAACGCACACTACCTGCACAGCCGCGGTTAACCGCGAAAGCATGCGTGAGAACAAATGACCCTGCGCGAACATAATGACGACCAGCCGGCCGACAATACGGAAGACGGGGAAATCGTTCCGCGGCGTGCCGTCGATGCAAGCCATTGTTTTCCCGATGAAGCATATGCGCGGCCTTGCGCCACCCGCGCAGCATCCTCGGCCGGAAACAAAGCGCATCTCCCGCGGGCCAAGGCGCCAGGCCACCGCGCTCTGCCACCGGGGACGCGTCCCCTGGGCGCCGGCACAGATCTGCTCCGCGACTGGCTCATTGTGGTGCGATACCCCGAATTATACGCAGCACGCTAGCACACGAAGCAGTAGGAGACCGCAGTCGGCCGAGCCTCCCGCAAAGCGAGTCGAACTATCATACCGCCAGTGCGAGAGAAGTGACTTTCGCCACAACACTGCAGGAATTCACTCGCACGCCTATAGCCGCCGCCTAGAGCCTGCCAGCACATAGAACCAGTTGTGAAAACCCTCGAGAACCGGCAAGGCAGGGCATCCAAACACGACAATTATCCCCCGAAATCTTTGTATTACCCTCCCCTGATATAGATAAATTGAGATAGGGAACCTGGACCAGCGCAGTTCCTCCGGGCGAAAAGCCATTTTAGTATAAAGGATCAAAGTACTCGATTGGTAATTTAAATGAAAAATTTAATTACAAAAAAAAAACGCGACGGTCCTGTGCCGGGGGCCGAAACACGAAATCACATCAGGGATTTTTGGCCACCTATCCCATACCGGCCTCCCAGGTAGCCCCTGCAGGAAACGCCGCCCTTCCGAGCAAGGCGAGCCTTCTTCGAAAGTGCGGGCACGGCGTCCAAAGCGTCCCAGGCGTACAACTCCAAAATGAGCCAGCCTCTGTCGCTAGCCAACATTAAAAAAACAACAACAAACCAAAGGGGAAGTCGACAGGCACTACATGCCACGCGGCCCCGATTTGCGCGCGGCGGAAACGCCAATCGGCGACTGTCCGGACCGACGGTGCATGGAGGAGGACCTATCACACACGACCGCGCACGGAGCCACGATGGGCAGGACGACGAAGGAAGGACGTGTGCGCACTCACGGGCATGCATATTCGCGGACGTGCGCGGCTGCCACGGCAAGGACAAAAGAACCGGCCGGGCCGAATAATAGCCGAGCGTGAGCCGCATACTTCGCGCGCGACAGGTGCGAAGGAAGCGAAGGACGCGTCTCAGTTCCACCCACGCGACATGCTCACGCCAGAGGAAGAGGGAACGTGCGCTTCTGCCGAAATGCAGCCGCAGAGGCCGGGATTCGATTGCGCCTCTTCGTGCACTCTAAACACGAATACGCCCGTATGGGAGTAAAAAAAAGGAGTAAGCTGCCTAAAAAAAGGAGTAAGCTGTCCTAGCGTGCTAGAGGACTATTTTCTCCCACGGTGCACGTGCTCGCCAGCCGAGACAAACCAGCGGCGCGAACGGTGGGCTGTGCACAGTGAGTGACGGGAGGCAGCTTGTATCGCGGGATGAACGCGAGCAACGACACGCGGACGGCCTCAATTGGCCCCGTGCAAAGAAAGGAGTGCCTGCTTCACTAAACTAAACTGCAGCTCTAGAGGGGAGCGTACACATAGTAAGCGGGCGACGCAGTCGAGAACGTGGGGCGCACTGGGGCCAACCGGCAAGGAGAACTGCACAAGAGACAGCTGCCGGCCGTATATACCTCCCGCCTCGAAACGCACCGCCCTTCCTTGGCGGGCGATCCGTCGAAGCCTCGGTCCGCGGCAAGCCGTTACGCTTCACGCACCGGTAACCGCTCCTAAGGCGCGCGCGGTAGCGCACGAAATCGACTTAACGGCCTCTCGCTCGGCGATCTGCGTCTGCTCGCTGCTATAAGGGGATCCGCTTTCTGGCCAAAGCAACCCTTCTAGGCACATCGAATTAGGGCACGGTCTCAGACGCAGCTCCTGGTACCACGCGCCGCGTCACTTCACCGCCGGCAACACTGGCTGGTTATATTGCGTGAATACAAACCAAAATCCAAGAATACAGAACAGCGAATGACACGACGGAACGAAGGGACCAAGCTCAATAAATGTATCAGTGAGTCCGCGGTGGCTCAGTGGTTAGTGCGCTCGACTACTGGTCCGGAGTTCCCGGGTTCGAACCCGACCGCGGCGGCTGCGTTTTTATGGAGGCAAAACGCTAAGGCGCCCGTGTGCTGTGCGATGTCAGCGCACGTTAAAGATCCCCAGGTGGTCGAAATTATTCCGGAGCCCTCCACTACGGCACCTCTTTCTTCTTTTCTTCTTTCACCCCCTCCCTTATCCCTTCCCTTACGGCGCGGTTCAGGTGTCCAACGATATATGAGACAGATACTGCGCCATTTCCTTTCCCCCCAATACCAATTATTATTATTATTATTATTAGTCCGTAGGCATCCGCAAGTCTGGAACATGGTATAATGCATTGACCTTTTTCTCCATAAAGCGCAATTAGTGTGAATGATAGTCTATTTCTCATAGCTGTCGCATTCACGTTCTTATGTAAAACTGCGCCAAAAGTCATGCACAGTCGCCCATACACCTGTCTAGGGCGCTCGGACGGCATGCTCTGTAGTGCATTTCCAACAGTCGCCGCTGCGTGGCGAGCTAAAGACACGAGGAGCTAAGCACGATCCATGGCAATGCGCATGCGCGATAAGGTCTTGTTTAGAGCCGTAGGACACTCGTAAATGACGCCAGTGTAACGCCGGGTGTGTAGTTCGAGCGCTCTAGACAGGTCTGTGGACGACTGTATACGAACCGCCGCACTTGCCAACAAGGGCGAGAACCACTGTCAACTGAAGTACCGCACAAGCAAGCATCGTCACAGAGGGGGCACTTAGTGTTCAGGTACATACCGATGGCATAAGAGAGCGCGACTCAATGGACCCGCGATGCTCAGAGGCTGACAGCCTTAAGCTAACGCTGAAGTATATTCTAGTGCACTTTCCTTTTTAAAACCGAACCAAGTCATAAGAGCAAGGTCTGTTCAACGGCCTTCCGGCCCAAGCATCGCAACCGCATTCTGACAGCGCAACCAGCGCACAGTTCAGTCCAAAAAAAAAAAAAAAAACGAAGGCGGCGCTCCCGAAAGCGGGAAACAAAATTCTGAAACGAGAACCCCAACTCCCGGCGCACAGCTGCTTTTGAAACTATCACCTGGGTAAAGTCAGCGCACCATTTTCCCCAGCGATGGCTGCCAGGCGTGGAGGCTATGCTAAAAAAAAAAAAAGAGAGTATGGTGCTGCGCTTATATGCACTGCGTTCGCCACGCTCGACCACAATGGCGCACTCATTTTTCTGTCATCGCGCCCGAGAGGAACAAACACGTACACAACACCCGCGTTATTTTTACCCGCCTCCGCAGTTTCTGCCAGCTGCACGCGCTAAGCGCGCGGTAGAATGTCGCAAGGTGCGTGCGTCCCGGCTTTCCTTGTATACGCTATAGACTTCTTCGCTAGTGGTGCAACCAGCCCCTCCGTCGCGGACCACACCGTACGGCAGCGACTGTACATGTGTGTACACGGGCCAAGGCCTCGTCTCATTGCTCGCATGCGCCGACGCATGAAAGCTGAGAGAGACGCGAGCGTATAAACCGCCGCGCTTGCACAGAAATGAGCGTATACTCTATACATGGCACGCCAGCCGCACCCCTCAACGCGCACTACTCCCTCAGAGCACGCAACAGCACGCGCTTCGCCGTTGGAGCGACGTCTTTTTGCGCGTGAAAAAAAGCGCACGCCGCTTGAACACGGTTAACCGGTGCTGAGGCCTTGCAAGTAATGCTATACTACTGCATATGCAATGCTAGCGCAGAAAGGGCGACTACCGTAACCGGTTAATCCAACGTGTACACAAGAGGGTACAGGCTATCACTGCGCGGTGTCTATTAATTGCGCTGCTTGAGCGCGGTGAAGAGAGCATCCGGTTACACACATCGAATGCATACGAGTTTTCCGAACGTGCCGACTCAGAACGTCATTCGAATTCCACGACAAAAAGAAAAAGAAAGGCGTAGCAGTCGATCAGTGACGTCACATGCTAATGTCACTCCATTCGAGCGACACTTCAACGTCCTCTTCGCGCAGTTTCCGCCACAGTGGACGTTAAAGAACCCCAAGTGGTCGAAATTCCCGGAGCCTTTCTCTACGGCGTCCCTTCATAGCCTGAGTCGCTTTGAGACTTTAAACCCCCATAAACCATAAACGAAAATTCGAGGCCATAGTTCCTGCAAACATTCTTCCTAGCCGAACGGTAAAATATCCAACTTGGCCTGTGGAATATCCCCTAAAAAAAGCACTCTTCAGGAGGAAAAAATAATTTCACAACTCAACGCACAACGCAGCGATCCAGCTTCAGATTTTCGTTTACGGGGGCTTTAACGTCCCAAAGCGACTCGGGCTATGAGGGACGCCGTAGTGTAGGGCTCCGGATAATTTCGACCACCTGGGGTTCTTTAACGTGCACTGACATCGCACAGTACACGGGCCGCTAGAATTTCGCCTCCATCGAAATTCGACCACCGCCGCCGGGACCGACCCCGGGCGCGTCTTTCGGGTCAGCAGCCGAGCGCCATAACCACTAAGCCACCGCGGCGGCTCGGATTTTCGTGGAAGCAAAATTCGCCTTTCTGAGGTCCAGAAACCCATGAGTGGCACCTCGCTATATCAGTCGTTCTATCGATAACCAGTGCGAAAAACCCATGAGCGCGATAGGAGGGAGCTGCCATATGCATTATTATAGGCGTCGTGCCGGAGTATATATACGCGACAGCGCCCTATATACGAGGCGCGATGACCCAGCACTGCCGACCCGATGACGTTGACACGCAGTCCCCATACATTATAATCGCCGGAAGAGAGCCGTCACCCCGCTAACGACCCCCGCTCTTCCGCCACAGGACACGACCTGTGCGGAGGCCGCGCGAGTAAACACACACACGCGTGCCCCTCGGTCACATTAGCGGCCGAGTGCGGAAGAAGCCGACGCGTGGGCCGAGACGACTGAGCGCAACCAAAGCCAAACACGCCGAGGAGGAGCCGACCCACGCCTCCGCATGCAGACCCATATACCCGCCTCCCGAAGCGAACGCCACCGCGGCTCGTGCGCATGTGTGCACGGCCCGCGCACAGTTTTTTTACGAAAATGCCACGATAGCAGCACAGCACCGTTCATGAATTTGGACCATTTGACCTTGCGAAAGCATTCTTTTTAACCGTCAGACCACCACTGCCTTCTATAATCGCTGCAAGGGGATCACCAGCAAGATTTAGCGCTCACGACAAACGGTCAGTCCGCGTGGGGAGTAAGTGATGCGGTTACTCCCATTCCACCCGGTTTGGGCTCCGAAGCTAAAAACCGCTCGTCGCGAGGACTAAATCTGGCTGGTGAATTAGTCTCGAAGGGATTACTGCACCGAGTTAGTACCATCTGCTTCTTTGTTAGCTTAGGGTGTGTGGAAGGAGATGTTGAAAAGTTAATAACGTGTTAATTAAAAGTCTGATCGTTCAGCAGAGATCGTTCGTGCTAGAATATGCCAGCATACAGCGCTGGCAAAGCGGTGCTGCGAGGGTGCCTCAATACAGCTACATCGAGGCACCCCAGGCGCTGCGCTACGGCGCACGTTGTAACGTTTTCGTCGCCGAGAAATATTGGTGCAGCCAAGTAGTCCGCTTTCGACTTCACGTGTTCGAGAGAACTGAATCGTCGGCCACTCCACAATGTCGAACGCGTTGATAACGAAAGGCGGCAAAAATTCGTTAGCCACTCTTAAGCGGCAAAGGTCAAGCCGTTCACCCGCCCTGCAAGTGCGCCGACGATTTCGATAATACCGCACACCACCGATCCAAGCATCACAGCAACTGCAGCGTTCGAGCCCATTATGAAGGAGCAAAATAAAGACAACGACATGCTGCCCCTCTCCCACCCCCCAACCATGCAACCATGCTTTCGCCCTCCATCAAAGGAGGCGATGCGACGCCACAAAAACTGCGCATCGCTGTTACATCGGCGACAGGATGCGCGACCACGATGCCCCATTTATCATCGCCAACCACGCCGCGAGGGAGAAAGAGACGAACTTTGCATACACACACTCCCGTGAATGGCGACGCAAGGGAATCGCCTTTGCACTCCGCGCCCTCAAGAAACACCGCCCTCGGCGGGGCCACAAATTGCACGCGACCTCATTTGCGAGAGCGTCCTTCTTTTAGGCCGTCCCTTTCGCCGCGCCATTGTTCAACGGCGAAATGCGAGAGCCGTTAAAAGAAGCGCGCACGCATATGCATCGCGTGCCCATATTCCCCCCCCCCCCCCCCCCCCTCTATTCGCACATACACAAGACGCGTGCCTGGCCCCGCGCCAGCCGCGCGTCACCGTCACATCCCCAGGCAGCCAAGCTTCAGGAGTGACGACGACCCATCCTCGCGATGCGCGCACAATGCGTGCCGGAAAGAAAAAGCCCCGCACTCGGGGAAGAAGCCGCGACGACCTCTTCCACCCCCTTCCGGTCCTCCCGAGGAGGGACGGCGTTGCTGTGGTCGCGTACAAAGCGACCTACCGTGGCGCGCGTTCAGAGAACGGGCCGTCGTCCACGAAGAAGCGGCGCAATGTCCGCACAAAAGAGATAGGACAGCCGGCAGTCGCCCATTTCGCTGAGTGGACGACGCGAGCGCGACGGACAAGCCCGCTGGATTGTCCTCCTCTTTCGGCCCGCCGTTGTATACGCGTCTTCGAAGGGGGGAATAAAAAGCGGAAGGGAGGGGAGCAATGGGCACCGCTATTAGGCCACAACACCGGCCGCTAGCCGCGGCCCAGGCGCCTCTTTTTTCTCTCTCGTTTGTTCCATATAAACACGCACCAAGAGCTGCAAACGTGTGAGCACGCGCTGGCCACATTTCGGACAAGGCTGAGATGACCAAGTGGAGTAGTCTAATCTGCGCGAGTATGCAAGACTTTCATTGCAGCAAATCGAGACGACATTCCACAACGGCGCGAAAAAGAACGCCCGCGTGGTAAAGCACAGCCATTTCGAGTTGGGGGGGGGGGGGGGGGGCAGTGGCCCACGTCTGCGAGAAGATCGAGGGTCACTCAAAGGCTTCGGTGGAGGATCCAGGAGCATTATACAGGAAGGCGCACAATCGGCCGCACAGGTTAGCGACGATTCAAATACCATCGGGTTTTGCGGAGCACGCGATAGGCGTGCATAGAGGACGGCTGTTACGAATTACTTGCTGCTCGAACCGCTACACTGGCGACACCCGGTGCGAAAGCACGACCGGTTTTTTTTTTACGATGAGAGCCGTTGACGGGAGCCCATTCAGTCGTCGTGTAACAACAGAAGCCCGTTGTAGTTGCCGAATTCCGCAAGCCACGACAACCCCGGAGAGGAGGTGAAGAAAGGAATAAGGAGGGGGGTTCGCTGGATAGTTTAAATAAACCGTAGCCTAGTTTAGCTCGCATTTTTATTTTCTGAAAATATCCCGGTACGTGGTGATTCGAAGGACAAAAACCGGCGTTGACACCCCTGCTGAAACTTCGAATAAAGTATTAGTACGAAAATACGGCACCTCGTGTACAGCGCGAAGTTCGATTCGTTAAAATATTTACGCAGCAAAGGGTCGAAACTAAACAAAAAAAAAAGGAAGGGGGAAGGAAATAGGCGCTAACACGCACACCGTCAGACGCTCTCCAGGCAAGACCGTCACCTCGTTTTCCCAAACAGCGCTTCCGTTCGCACCCACGACCTTTCGCCGACGGGTCGCCGCCGTTCCCTCTCGCGCGGCGTGGGAACAAGCACCAATGCCGAGAGCCCCATGAATCACGAGCCAAAACCGCAGGGCGCTTGCTTCTCGGAGAGCTAAACACCCTCCCTCCCGCACACAAACGCGGCGATATACAAGCAGCGCCGGCGGCACAAGCCGATGATCTTGACCCCCTCTCTACAGACGCACCAAGGAGCTCCGCTTTCAACGGCTACGCACAAGCACGAAACAAACGAGCGCCGAAGCGGATGACCCTGCAATACGCAACGAGACCGCTGGAAGAACTGGCCAGTGGGCAAGGCAGGTCGGCGGACGCCAGGCGGCCCAGACTTGACCGCGGTCGGAGGCATCAGCGTCTCCCCTTCCTCGTAATAATCTGCGTCCATCGGCGAAAGAGGTCGCGGGTATCATGGGCAACAACACGCACCGCGCACGATCGCACGAGAAGCACCGACGCGCGCATTTAGGCGGCACCCTTCTCGCTTCCGAGCCGCGACCTGCGCGCGGCTCGAAGAGAATAAGAAAGAAAAAAAAGAAGCCAACGAATGAAAACTCGGGCCAGGAAGGCAACCCGTTCCGCGGCCTCATGCAGGACGACCAAACAGAGCCCGCGACGCTCCCTCCGGCCTGCCCGCGCCACATCGTTCCCGAGCACCACCCCCCGCAAATAACAACGGAGATGGTATCGGTCGATCTGCGCAGCGCGCGAACGCTAAACGCGCACGGTGTATGCATGCGCCGCGAAGGAAGAGCGCGCCCTGTCTCTCGAAGCCCTTTCCCGAACGGGGGGCGCCCGTGTAATCACGGTCACCGCGAGCCAAATGCGAGGGCTGCTCTTTCGGGACCCGTCGTGAGCGCGCTGGCTTCGCACAGCTAGCCGCGGTCACACAGCGCGTACACGCCGCGGAAGAGGGTGCGAGGTCGGCGTGCCCGGGCATTAGACGCGGCCGGAAAGGCGGAGAGAGCTCGCCGTGCGACCACCGAGAGCCCCGTCCAAGTGACCGAGCCGTGTGATATAGCGTTTCTCGACACCGCCACACTGGGAAGCTGAGAAATGGCTGCAGGGAACGTATAGTTTCTTCCGCCACGTTTTCGCTGCGGAAGAAGGGGCCACCTCTGCCCAAAGAAGAGGAAAACTGGCAGAACGGCACGCAGCTGTGGCAGCTACGAAATTCGACCCAGTATACCACGCTGGTTTGTCTTTAGAGTGCGCCGCGCAGACGAAAGGCACTGCATTTTAATCCAGGTAACAGCAGAACGCAGCTATTTCTCGTACAATGGGCAGAAGCGTCGACCCGCCTGTCTTCCTCAGGGGGAAGAGAACACTCGGAACAACAAGCGACACTCGAGACCGAGCCAGAGAATCCGGCCCTGCACCACCGCTGCTGCGCAGAGAGGCCCGGGCATTTCCACCCCTGACCAGGGATAGCATACAAGCCACACAGAGCTGAGCAAGAAACAAAACACCAGAATAAGAGAAGCGTTCCATTTGCAGAGCCCGAGTTTATCGACAGGGCATTCCTCGCCGTCCTCCGTGACCCAAATACGCACAGAGCAGCAGAGGGTCGAACCCGCGTCCTCGAGCACTTTGCGAGGAAACACACGCGCGCGCATAGTAAAACCCGACAACGCAGCGGTGCATTGGTTCAACGCCGTTCACAAGCAGCAGCACCACGTGACTGAGGCGCAGGTACTCAGTAGCCACACAATAACACCGGGATGAGTCAACGCGCTCTCCACTGACAGCTGCTCCTCGAGATGCCACGGCGGCCCCCCAGAGAAACGAGCGCACACACCTTACGGCGGCGCATGACCAACGCGTTCTCTAATAGGAGGCCCCCCCTTCCGTTTAACGGGCGGGGGTGGGCGGCGGGAGACCCCGTTTCTTCTTCCCTGCCCGCCGGAGGAAGCGCGCGCCCTCAGCGGCGCCAGCCGGCTGAGTCAGGCAGCCGTGCACCGAATGCTCCACGGTGGCGCCGGACGGGGCCCACGTGCTGCTGCTGCTGCTGCCAGCACGCAGCCGGCGCGCGCCGTGATTGCGCGGCACAATGCGTGCGCCGAGGAATAACGGCCCCGAGTAACAATCGGGGCGCCGGGATTTATACGCGCCCCGCAGGAACACAAACGTTCTAGCGCCGGAGGCAGAGGCGCCGGCGTAGTTCCGTTGGCTGCAGTCCATTCGTACACAAGCAAAAAAAAATTGAGGTCCTTATAAAACATACAGCTTTTATATAAATATTTTTTTATCAAACGACGCGAGGCATCCTCAACCGAAATCGCCAAGCGGACAGCGTATTTGTCGATGGAGGTTGTACAAGCAAAAAAAAAAAAAAGCAAATACACCCCTGCGAACTCTTGGTGCTACTGCCGCAGATACGCATTAATTACCACCTATTCCGCATCTGTGGGGCGATAGATTGCGCTGCCATATATTGCTTTGCTTCTCTTGCGTTAGCTACTACAGAAGCCCGCGTATTCTATGAGAGCTCTCTCCTAGTTCGTTCATCTCCTTCCAAGATCGTCCGCATAACATGGATAACGCCTACCCATGCGGCCGTGCACGCAAGGGCAGGATATATGCGTGGTCGTTGTTTACACTGTGCGCTGAAGAAGCCGCCTGGCTCCTTTTCACTACTGTCATCCAGGTCAGCTCTGCAGTGCCGCCGCAAACTTGGCATCGCGAAAATCTCTCCTGCAAGGCTTTGCAGCGTGCACACCGCTGCATCAAGACAGCACGTAACGCGCAACTTTTTAATGCCGGCGCATCCACGCGTAATCGGGCGCTGTCAACAGCCAATACAACAATGCTGCGACTGAATATGGTAACTGAATACACAGCCAGCGAGCTGTACGTACGAGCAACGGCCCATATGAAAGAGCCTCATTAGATTCCTATTTTATACTGCGTGAATGCAGCGAAATGAATAAAAAAACCTGGCAGAGGGGATCGATTGCCGGAGGAGGTCACAAATTGGGCGCTGATAATTAAAAAAAAAATAGCGAGAGGGATGAGCGCAGTGAGCCTCTAATTACAGCGCCCTGCTTCCAGGGGAGCACGGTTAGTGAAAAGGGGAAAAAAAGCATAAACAAAACACTGACGACGAACACAAGAGCGCCGCTCTCGCACAACGCAGAGGGCGAAAGGCTTCGAGAGCAAAAAGGCGAGAAATGGGAGAAACCGTGCGCCAAACGACGAGAAGCAAATTGATAGCTCAGGATGAGCCAGCGATAACGACCCTTCGCACGAACGGTCCGCCGTAGAAAACCGAGGAATAAACCGGCAAGACACGAGAACAAAATGAGAGAAACAAAAGATGTGGGCGGAGACGCCGCAGTAGCAATTGGGAAATGAGCCTCCCGCGACGCATGCCCCAGACGACGGCCGCCGAGCCGGAAGCGTCAATGAAAAAAAGGCAGTGCTCCAGTTTCCGAAACAAGACGCCGCAAACGGACAAAGAGCTACA
This sequence comes from Amblyomma americanum, assembly GCF_052857255.1. Lineage (NCBI taxonomy): Eukaryota > Metazoa > Arthropoda > Arachnida > Ixodida > Ixodidae > Amblyomma > Amblyomma americanum. The sequence goes on from NC_135502.1 coordinate 54,387,794, forward strand.
CACGCACGCACGGCGAAGGGAAGCATAGTAAAGAAGGGCGGAGGAGGACATGGCACAGCGCGCGTGAGGTAGCATCGATCTGCGCGCTCGGAGCCGGTGCAATAAAGCCTTCGCTCTCCCGCTCTAGTGCCTACCTCTATCCATAAACTTCCTTTCTCGCTCCCGCCGTCCCCGGAAAGCGTGCTTGCCCGCACAGCAGCGCTGCAGTGCAGCGATGCAGAGCCACCCCCAGAAATGGTGCCGCGACAGACTGAGAAGAAAGGCTCGCTGAGAAGGCCTTCGCCGCTCGGATCGCATTTGCCGCGACACCATTTTTTTTTTTTTGGGGGGGGGGGGGTATTCATGCTCTTTAGGAAAAAAAAAGGGGGGGGGGGGGAGGTGCGCGAACAATGCGCGCTCTTATAGAGATGAAATATCGATATATGTAAATGTTACTTCGTTTGATAACGTGAGCACAAACGAAGAAAAATAATGGTAAAATAAATAGGCACCTGCCTGCTTGCTGAGACATGAAAAATTCACGTAAAAGGACCGAAAACCTAACACGTTAGCACGAAGTGTGGTACCTGTACAGGACACAAATCGTAGTCCATGGGTGGCCCACGATGGCAGAAACAAACGGTAGACAGTACGGCTATCTAAGGGATTCGCTCAAGGACGCATACGGAGGAAGCGTGGAGGGTGTACCGTTAAGACATACCATAAAAACAGTTTAGCACATTACGGGGTTCAACGTTCCCAAGCGTCTGAGGCTATGGGGGACGCGTTGTGAAGGGCTCCGGAAGATTTAGACCACCTGGGGTTCTTTAACGAGCACTGATATCGCACAGTACACAGGTCTCTTATTTCGCCTCCATCGAAGTACAAAAAAAAAAGATCCAGATTTGACAACTGGTTACATGAAGAGTTACGGACACTTCCGTGTGTGCGAAATATATTCTCCCCAAACTTCAGCACGCTACCAAATCAGTGCATATCGGCGCTCCCCGAAGAAAAAAAAGCGTTTACACGTTTTCAGCCAAAAAAAGGCATTTACACACACACACACACACACACACACACACACACACACACACACACACACACACACACACACACACACACACACACACACACACACACACACACACACACACACACACACACACACACAGAGCATAAAAGAAAAAGCTTGAAAACGACAAGCATCTCCGGCCAATGGCATATACTGGGTGACTTAATTCGGGAACAACAAAGGCCCCTGAATGCGGGCGAGCGCAGTAAAGCAGTAAATGGGAGCGGGCGTGGAGGGAAAACCCCCGCTCGCTTCGAGCGCTCTCGGACAGTGACGCAGTGCTCCGGCTCAACGAGTGACGCACATCGCAGCAGCTGCCGAAGAGAGACGGCAATGTAGAAAAAGGCACGAAGCGACACCGGCACCGCGTCGCCTGTACCGAGTCAAAGACTGCACGGCATGCACAGAGAATAATAGAACGGTGATTACACTCGCTTCCACGTTCGCAACACTTGCACCAGAAAAATGGGTATACAGGCAAGTACGAGCTCGTTACACGTAAGAGACGCCCACGCGGCGGGAAACCCCCGATCGAAACCAGAGTGTCGCCCACCGCACACCTTGCTAAAAGATCCATCTCGACGACACCAATCACACGATGCGAAAACTGCTCCCTCCTCGGGAACCGCCACCACGACAGCGGCGTCTTGGCGGCTGCAGTGCCAGACACTTGAAGGACACGTACAGCACGACGTCGCGTCGCACGAGTACCGCGCTCGAATTGCTCTTTTAGCCGTGACCATAAAAAAAAAAAAGATGGCGAAAGCGACGCTTCGCCGATCGATCGAGGCAGCATAAAAGACGCGTCGCCGGCAAATGTCGTTCCCAGAAGGGCTCCTCCTACACCGCCACATATTCATGCCGGCTACCCCGGTTCAATACGCGACTCACTGTGGGGCCAGAGTCGGCGCAGCAGCGCTGTCTAACGGCAACGAGTTCGGAAACAACAGCTCTGGATAATTGCTGCGCCGAGCTTTATGAGCGCGCGGCCCTAAAGTTTGATGTCCACAGTTTGACGGAAGCCCGTCTGGGACATGACGAAAAAAAAAAAGCGGCACCGACCAAAAGAAAGCTGGCGTGACGTCCCCTTCCCCCCCCCCCCCCCCCTCCTCCTACACAGCAGCCTTCATTGTGAACAAGGAACCCGTGTGGGGAGCCGAGACGTGATGTAATATTTCTTTTGGCCTGCGCCGTTTGCCCTAAAGTTACTATACGCGCGAAGCTACTAAAAATAAGAACAAACTACACTCTAAACAGGCATACGCCTACATGGAAGAAAAAAGGGAGTAACATGTAACGTGTAGAGGTCAGTTTACTCCCTTTTTATTTTTACTCTGTTTAGAGTGCACGCACAAATGCCCGACGGCTTCGGCCACAGAGCAGACGCGCGCCAGAGAGAGAGAGAGACAAACAAAGAAAACGACGTTCCCCGAGCCGCGGCAGGCAGCAGAGTTTCAATCCAAGCCCTGCGCAGGGTCCATCAGACCACGGTAGAAAAAGCAGACGCGGCTGCGCAGCTTCCTGCCATAATAACGGAAGGCGACTTCCCCTCGCAGCGCGACAATTCCGGCCGACAACTCCGGGGTTCGGACCGTGGATTCCCGCAGCGTCCAAGCGTGTACCCCAGCCCCTCGGCCGCGGGGCTTCTCCACCCCCCGGGGTTCTTTGAGCGCGCACCACCGTTCGCCCGTTCCCTCCGCCCCGCTGAAATGAGGGGTCCGGAGGGTCGTGGATCACACTTAACAGGGGGACGCAGATGAGAAGAGTGGGAAGGGGCCGCGGCTCAGAGGGGAAAAGCAGGGCGAAGGAGCCAGCACCAAACAAACACCAACGCCCCGCACGCGAGCCTCTGATTGCACAGCGCGGAAAGTGATAAAAAAAAAACGAAGACAAACGTCCCGAGGCCCACCCCTCGAGCGAGTGGTCGGCGGGACACGCGTCACAGTGTGGCCGCTGGCACATCGGGGAGCACCAGTGAAGGGGGCCGATACTGCAGCAGCAAAACCGTGACAGAAGAAAGAAAACGAGATGGGTCGGTAGGCCTACAGACCTAGGGGTGGAACGACAACAAGACGGGGAGTACAGATAGGGAGAGATCGTAAAAGGGGGCGCTGACCGCAGCCTGCTCAGACCTCCTCTACGGCGAGTGCCACCCTCATTCCAGTCCCAGTGGAGGTGCAGGCAGCCCGATGAGAGCGCGGACGACATCGCACATCACCCAGGCAGCACGCGCGCATCTGGCCTGAGGGAGATTACGGAAGAAGCTTTTCCCTGCTCACCGCGATGCCGGCTCCGGCGTTGGGAGGGCGCGCTGCTACTGAACAACGGCAAAAACGAAAGGCAGAAAGGGGAAGGACGAGATGAGTGTGGGGATGCAGGGAGGGGTGGACACCCGCGTGGCGCACAGCCAAGGACTGCTTTGTCATGTCGGTCCGAACGCGAAGCAAGCACACACATACAAACTAGGCCCGTCGCGTACCGCGCCCCTTCCTGTCCCAAGAGAGACCCCCCCCCCTCTTGGAGGAGCGCCGCTGGCGACGAGGAAACTGCGCGGGCGGGACGCTTTACGACGCCGCGCGGGCTATAAAAATGGTCTCGCTACACAAGCCGCACAAACCGTAAGACTGAATGAATCAGCTCGTAACAACGAGCACGGTGGCGGCCATTATCGGCTTTACACGAGCTTCGCGAAGAGCCGGCGCGCACGATCCGACCACGCAGCTTGCGGACGCTGCCGCTGAGAGCCGCTCCCAATCGCCGCGTGATAAGGGCGAACATTAAAAGACCCGTTCAAAGTTTCGTGATGCACCTTCCCAATTAAGGGCTAAAAATTGCTCACACATGATCTACAGGTACGCACCTTCTTCCTTGCTCACTGTCTCAACTGTTCGGAGGTAAAGCTGCCCTTACCTTCCCCCTTCCCAACTGAGCGCTCGACTTCCCCCTTGTCTCGGCAGATGATCGAAGAAAGGTCTTCAACGGAGCAAGCGCACCTTTCCCTGGTCTTCAGCACTGGCCCCAGATAAACATTTTTTCCTCCTCCTCCTCGATGTATGCAGTCTATAGACTGCACGCTTAAAAGCCACGGAAACTGTTTATGCATATAATCTACAGGCGAGCTGCACAGTGCAGATTAAAAAGCGCTGCCGCAAAGCTCTCGCGTACAAGCCCAACAGTGCGTTTCTGCATTAAAAAGAGCGCCGCGGCCACGGTGAGCACGCTTTCCAGAGGATCCCCGCTCGTCAAAGCAGCATCCGGCAGCGGGGGGCGATCAGAACGAAAGCGGTCGCAGCTCTCCGGGCGAGCCCTTTGTTTGCCTTGGCGTCAACGCTGACGGGGCCGGCCGCCATCGCGCGGCGTGACACAGGCCTCGGGAATCCTGGTCAAGGACGGCAAGCCCGCCGCTCAGCCCCCTTGCGGCCACAGCTGCTGGGACGACCCGCTGACTCCCCGCCACCACCAGCAGCAGCAACTGTGCACACCCCGTTGCAGATGATGTGCTGCGTGGCAGCAGGTGCACCGCGTACCGAGAACGCAAGGCTAGGCACTTTGCGTACGGTCTCGAGACAACTGCGCCGCACCTCAGGTCCTGGCCACTGTTTGTTTACGAAGAGCAGCGTCTTCCACATTCTTGCCAAGGGGCACCGCTGATCGAACGGCGAGGAAAGTGCCACTGGCAGACCACACAGGTGACGAGAACGCGGAACGCGAATAAAAGCTACGCCGAGCCAGATTACCGACGAGTTACTCTTCATTCATTTCGGACGCTTCGGCGCCATATCTCGCCCGTCCGGCCGAACGACGATGGCGGTGAATTTCACAACGAATGGATGGTATACGCTCCGACTGCCGACAAACGGAAGGTCGAACGTGCGCTGCTCAGCAGCATATGCACACACGGAACCAACGAAACCCGGTCGTCAGAAATGCGGGCACCACGCATGAGAAGGGTACGTCTTCCCTCTGGTTTGAAAGTTATACCAGTGAATACCACCAACGGGTACTTTGTCTACATCACAAATTGGAATATAGTTGAGCCAGGGACACTGCAAGGTCGTCGCGAATACCTATTCCAGTTGTTTCTCTCCAATGGTCCCCGGTATATGGCGATAAGTAGGGTTTAACGGCCTGAAACTGCACTGGGGTTACGAGGGTCGGGATTATTCTCCACATCACACAGGAGAGTCGTTCATTTTGCAATGTTTCCTTCTACCGAGAACAGCTTCCGCGGCCGGGATTCAGTGCAGCCGCCTTAGGCTCAAAGCAGGCACGTAGCCATGAATGTTTTTTTTTTTTTTCGGGAGGGGCTCCAAGTAACTAAATAGACAGTTTTAGCTGTGCGTACGCAAGTGCTTGCGTACGCAAAGAGCTACGGCGCTGCGTGCGTTACGCTGTCCGCTCCGAAGTATAGTTTTAGCTGACCGTGCCGTAGCGTCCCTCAGGCGCACGTGGCGCCATCTAGTGACAAGAAGTCAAACCACATCAACGCTCGGTTGAAGAAAATTTCATCCGTGATTACTAATAACTACTGTGAGTGCATTGGGAGCCTTTTTTGTTCCAAGAAGAAAAACTATGCAAACCGAAGAAAATGCAAGATCTGGCTAAAAGTTAGAAAACTGCTTCGCCAGGTGTCGTTGCTACGAGGAAAACACACTGAATATAGTTAGGCCTAGGAGCTTGAAGATCGCCAAATTATCTGAAAAACAGGGGCTAGTTATCGCTTATACCGCTACGTGTGGGCAAGAGTAGGCGAAATAAAAGCGAACCGCTACCATTTGAGCGAGCTATTGCGTCGAAGAATCCAGCGGCGACATGTATTTATTCCGAAGCGGGCGAGCAGGGCGCCGCCATCTTGTCAAAGTTAGCGTACGCAAGCCACGCAAGCGCCGCAACGCGAACTCAGCTGGCTACCGTACGCAAGGCTACCGTACGCAAGACGCAAGGATTGCGCTTGCGTTCTGCGCATGCGCACTACCGTCCCCGCAAACTCCTCGCGTACGCTAACTCTTTGCGTACGCACAGCTAAAACTGTCTAATAACTTCCTGTGCGCAGAGGAGGAAGCGGGGGCCTGGCTGGAAGCATGCTTACGTCGTAGTCACGGGGCCACACCGGGCGGACTACTTGTTGCAACCACTCGCACCTGTCCTCTGTTCTGTAGTATATTAATTTCAATGAATTCCAGAAGAGGGCAAACACGGTCTGGTTGGTACATTTTTTGAATAACTGGATAAAAACAGCGCAACAGCGCTGGTGTTTGTCCTTCTCTTGTCTCGTCTTCCGTTGCGCTATTTTATCCAGTTATTCAATAATTTCAATTAATATTTCCTGATGGAAAGCTCGGCGGGACTATTAGCAACAAGTAAAAGAACAAGCGATGACCGTGCCCAAAGAAACATTGGTCTTGCAAGCAAACTTCGAACAGCAGTGCTGAGGCACCCCCCCACACCCCTTCCCCACTCTTTTTTTTTTTCAAGAAATGCCCTGAACGGAGGCCCTACAATTCGGAAACAGCTAGGCACCATCGCCATCCACGATTCACTACTCGCAAGTGGACGTCAATAATCCTATCAAAAATGCAGGGCCCTCTAATTACGAGCAGAGGTTACGTGCGCGCCATCTGCAGGGGGCGCGACTTTACTACGAGCCACGAAAAGCGGGCCAATTTTCGTCCGCACGTCCAGCCCGACAAACCGCGCTCTAATCACCCGCGCTTGCACGCTAAATTCGTACACTGAGCGGCGCGGAGGCGTTTCGCAAGCAAGTCCGAGACGCACGCGCCGTCCAGCGAATAAGCGCTTCTCCGCAGGCGGAGGAGAAGCTAATCACGGACACTCAGCGAAGAGACGATGACGATCTCGAAACAAAACACGGCTCCGAAGCGTGGCGCGCCTCCGCTTACGTAAACGCGCGCCCGGGCGTGACATACGCGCGCGAGGAAGGAAAAAAGAGAATCAGCTTCTTGCCAAATATGAATGGCATAAAAGGACGGCCCCGAAAGGGGAAAAAAAACGGCTCCTCTGGCGTAACGAATGCGGGCGGCAGCAGCAAGGAGGCTGAGGTGGAGGAGCTGGAAACGGCGTTTTTATGCGCGGCAGGGTGATGCCAAGAAGTCGAGGCAAGGTCTCCGGGGGCAATGAAGAGAAAAAAAGAAAAAGAAAAGAAAACGTGACCGTAGCGAGGCATGAATTAGTTGCCACACACGCCCGCCACACCGCGGAGGATGCAGACACGGAGGGCCGGAGCAAAGTCAAGGGAAAACGCCCCACTGGGGGAAAAACGAGGAAAAAATAAAAACACCAGCCTAAACAGCGGTATCTGTTTCCTCCGTCGCAATCCGAAAAAAGAGAAGAAATGTGGCCTCCTTCGACAGCTAATGGGGGCTGCAAGGGAGGGGTGGAGGAGAATATAGTACTCTGGGAACAGCCACGCCCTGGCTTCTCCTTTTCCCTTCATTTTTTATTTTTGCTTTTCCTGTAGGCTCACTCCGTGCGCCAGACGCCGTTTTCATGCGCGCGCCCCCGCGTGTGTGTAGTAGTTCCTCCGTGCTTACCGTTACTGACGGGCAAGGTAGAGAAGGGCACCCCAGCGCGACAACCCGCTTGAAACACGCCCCGCGAGTGGTGTAAACGGCGTATGTTGCGATGTGTGAGGGCACGCCAAGCCCCGTGTCCTCGAAGCCAGTACACGCGATCGTTGCGACCTGTAGGACTTAAAACACTAAAATAAAAAAGAGGGAAAAAGAAAAGACCGCTCGTAACGCACAGCCGCGGAGCAGTTCTCGAAGCGTGAGATCAGTACGAAACACCAGATATTTTTCTCTTCTTTTTTTGCTCATTTCATCAGTTCAAGGCCGTCTTGTCGAGGATGGAGCAGGATCAGACCAGTGAGGGGACTGGCGAAGGGCCTACCGTACATCTCTCCGTGCGAGTAGTGCACACGCAACACATGGTTTCAAAAACGACCAAGCGATGACATGCAAGGTCATGCGACGGCACTATACGGCATAATAGTGCGACCAACCCTGAACCGGTTGCACGAAAGTAAAGAACTGTCTGTAGTTTCGGAGTAGTGCGAAGTACTGAACTGGCAAGAACACGGCCGCTTAAAATAGGTGCCAGCGCCGAGAATGCCAGACCATCGGTATTTGGCAATGTGCGACGTTCGCCGCGCGTCGGGCGAGACCAAATATATAGACTCTAGGAGCCGGGGTTCCCTCCATGCATTCCTTGGAACAAAAAAAAATAACTACACAAATGATAAGTGAGAAAAGGAGAACAGAAGTCGCACCGTCCTCGCCCACTTCCCCCTTTTCAATTTGCCCACAGTGTCGGCGGGTTGCCGGCACAAAACAAGCAAACCCCCCCCCCCCCCCCCCCCCCCCTTCCCCCCCAAGCAGAAAAACGTTGCTTTGGCCAATCCACGGAACCCGGCAGCGATTAAGAACGGTGTTCATGCAGGGCCAGTAAATATAACGATTACATTGATTTTCAATTCCTCTCCGCCCCTCGTCGGTGGCCAGGGCGCTTGCAAGTTCCCGTTACGGCAGCGATCAGCCAGCTGGCGCAGCGGTTGACAAATGGTGAAATTGATATCAAGTGAAAAGAATCAACCCGTAATGCTAAGGACAGAGAAAGAAACAAAACCGATGGGCGAGAAAGGTCGAGTCGGGAAACTAAACAAAGGTCCTCGCTGGCAACGCGGGAGAGTCCCAGCGCAGACGCTTATCTGATAAGCATAGGGTTACATATCCGGCAGGATAGCGTATATCTCAATAACCCTGCCCCGCTGGCCGCTTGCACGGGGGCTCGACCCACAGCCAGCAATAACGACCAAGAGGAAAGCAGATAAGGGTCAGCCTTAAAACCGGGTCAGCGAAAGCAAGCACGCTCTCCCCAGAGGACGCCAGGTGTGGAAGGAGATAGCGCCTCGGAAGTGAACCAAGGTGGATAAAGGGGCAATGCAAACGCGGGCATGCTGGAGCGCAACGGGCGATAATTGTTTTCCCTGTTACGCATACGCTATACAACGGACCTTTGCCGCTGATCTGTCACACTGCAGCACAGCGCTATATCCTGATCGACACAGCTGGACGAGACAAACGCGCTAACGTCGCTGCCGTGGAAATTACGTGAGCAAGACGCCATTTCGCGTCACCATAAACACACGTGGTGCCGCGGGGCGGACGGAGTGCTCCAAAGTACGTGCGCCGCCGAGTGACGTCCACTTACGAGTGCGCGCGCGTGCATTCCAGGCGCCTCCTAGTTTCGGTTTGACGCGCCGAGAGGGCCAGAATTTGTTGCTCCGTACGGACGACGAGCCGAATCTCGTTTTCGAGATTCTAAGGAACTGACCCGGCTATTACTAATGGCGAGCAGCACGTCGCATTACAACCAGCCGTCTGACTGCGAAGTTTTTTTTTAAGTTAGATATGAAAAATTGAGTTAACCAAGTTACTAGCTAACACTTTAAACGACGTTTTATGAATTCCGGCCCTAACTATGCTACAGCCATCTCGACAGCGAAGATATGCCAGTTCCTGCGGATCACATGACCGGGACACGAAAGAAAAGCGCTGGACACACTTCCGGCAGCCAGTGTCTGTGCGCTGTGAAGAATGCCACCCGAGCGGCTCAGCACAGAAGTGAAAATTCAGGATTGGTCCCGAGGAGACCGGGGGACCACCAACCTTCACCACAGACACGGCAGAAGAGGATCTCGACACCGACTCGACGATCGAACCAAAAAACGCCCCCTCTTCGTATACACTCCCTCGCACAGCTCGTTCGTTCCTTTCGGAACGTGCTCTGTAAACCGACCGCGCCCGCTCCTTGCCACTCGCGTAAGATACGGGGTTTGCCCCGTATTCTTCACAGCGCCGCGGCAGCCACGGTGAAGCGTGCGTTCCCCAAGGCGGTCAGTGCACCGCAGCGGAGGGAGAGAGAGGGGGACGGTCAGAGAGAATCGGTTGCTGCACTGCTGAGCAAGGTGTACGCAACCGCGTGCGGAGCCCTGCGAGGAGCGAGCGTCGGCGCCCGCATTGTCAGGGGCCTCGAACAGCAACCCGGACACAGACGCGTACAGTAAAAGAACACAGGCTGCGGTGAATTGCAGCCGGCTCGTATCTCGGCCGCCTGCGCTGCCCCCTCCGACGGCGGCGACAACGCACAAAGCCAGCGCGTACACGCACTGGACGGAGCATATAAAAACCGTGCTCAAGAACCGCGAACAGCTATGCCAGGCGGAACAGGGGGTTAACGAACGTCGTGGACCAGAGGCGGCAGCGAAGAGGACGATGAGGGGGTGGCAGTGGCAGAGCTATATAACATGTAAAGTAAACGAACAGGCGGAGAGCAACGCTCGCGATGTATTCAAGAAAGCTACCTAGATCGAGACACGCGTGACAATGCACGACGAAGAGGTGTGTGCGCGCGCGCTGAACGGCACCGCTCAAACTTGTCCCTTTTCGTGGATCAGCGCCCACGGGCCAAATTTTGCGAGCACAGTGAAATTCTGACAGAAAAGGCAGACAACGACAGCCAGGAAGCAAGAAAATTCCCCACGTTAGAAGACAGCGCTGCACGTCGCGGCTGTGCAGCGCATCGGGGATTAAGACATTACGCCTCGAAGCGCGTACAAGGTTGCAGTTCGCGCGCACACTTGTAGACTGCTTCGCACGAACGCGACTGGAGCAGCGCCGCGTAGCGCTGTGTAAAAACTCGCAGCATCGTTCACCGGAGTCGCCTGCTGCGGGCTGTCGACAAAGGACTGCGCGCGTTTCTCCCGTACGCCAGAGCTGAAGCTTTTACGCTGCGGGTATAGAGGAGGCCATGCCTCCGCAGATCCTCTCCACGTCTTTTTCCCACGACCCCGCGCAACCTCGATTGCAGCCTCGCTTTTAACCCGAACACCGCGCCGACAATGAGGAAGCGAAGCCAACAACAGCGCCGCCCACACAGGCACGCACACACGCACGCGCACAACGCCGATCCCTAAACAACCATCGCGCCTCGTATGCGTGTTCGAAGAATCGGGCAGCTCGTCCAAGCAGCGACGGTTCTCGTTCCGGACGCACGCGAAGCCGATTGGCCGCCCACGCGCGCCAGACCCACGGCAGACGACACCGCCATCTCCCGCAGCAGCGCCTGTCGTGCTTCCACGGCCAGCCGGCCCATCATGAGAGGCAGGCAGGCAGGCACGCGGCGGGGCAGACAGGACGCCTTTACACACGAGGGAAAGAAAAGGAGAAAGAAAAGCGGCCGTCCTTCCGCATCGCTTGGGCGCGTATGCGGCAATAAGCGAGATGGAGGGCCGAGCAGAGAGCCCGGCCTTGACCGCGGGTGCCTCACGCTCCCGCCGTCCTCGCCTCGGAAAGCGGGCAGCAGATGGTCCGCGCACAGACAACTGTCGAGCATACCTGTGCGTCGTGGCCAAGGCTGTCTGTCCACGCCTGTCTGTACACGGGGCCTGCTAAACGCGGACTCGCAAACCACCCGACGCTCACGGAAGTGAAAGCGAAATTAATAATAACAAAAAAAAAAGAAAACACGGAAAAACAGTTGGGAAGTGCGCCGATAACGAAAGTTTCGCTCTGCATACTCCGAAGGGTTAAAAATGGACCGCGTCTAATAAAAGAGTTGCCGGAAGGGAATGAACAGCCGCCGCGGCCACAGAGGCTATACTTTAAGGGACCTCGATCTACACACACAAGACACCACCGGCTCGAAACGAGTTTGCGGCCGCGTTCTAGAGGCGAAAAGAATAAAACACCCCAATCCCACGGGGGAATAAGGCACAGCGTTCGCACAGTATTTGATTTACCCGCCCCTCGCCAAACCAGTTCAATGATATTCCCACAAGTAAGACATTTCATCGTACCGCAGAAGTGCATCAACCACCTCAGACGCAAGAAACTCCATCGCATACCACAGCATGCAGAGTGCGCAGACAAGCGAAGTGCAGCAGCAATCTCGAGTAGCGGACGCTCGCCGTCATCAAGCGCAGATGCCTTCACTCCCAAGTCGCCCTTTCTTCCCATCGGCCGAATGCGCACGCAAGATACGCATACGTGCCTCGCGACAACGCAAGCAACGCTTTCAACCCATCGCTACAAAACAGCGCGGTCTGCGCGTGATAAGTGGAACCCACGCAGCCTCACTGCAAGCCACGGTTCAGCACGGTGCTGGACCATCGAAGAGCCCGGCCAGTAGCCATAGACCCTCCCGCGCCACACGTCCAACGAAGGCGCGCCCCTCAAGAAACGGGCAATCTGTCTTCCCTGAGCGCCGTGCACACGGCCTCGGTGGCAGGCAACGACGCTGAACGAGAGCCTATCGGCCACCGAACAGAGCACGTGCGCGGCACGCAGATGCAGCGAGCCGCCGCGCCACTTTATTGGCCACTCGAAACACGCGCGGGCCATCATCCTCCGCGCTGCAGCCACTGGGCTCACAACGACGTGATCGCGGAGAAAGGCCGCTGGAGAGCGCAAGGGGGAGGAGGCGTGCCACGGATACCCACGGAAGGGTGGGCACTAATGGCTTCGACGATACCGAAAGGTAGGTAGTAGGCTGTGCGTCGCGAATTTCTCGGCTTCCCTTGCGCCCAATCCAGACAGGCCGGAGGGTGGCCGTCCATCGCGACACCCGTGTTGCTCTGGTACAGCACCGCGGTGACGACGCACGGACTGCAAACACAGCGCTATAAACAACGTCAGCCAACGTACAGGCTGAGGTCGGGTGACAGGAGGGGAGCTGAGGCCAACGACAAATGCCTCCTCGACGTATTCCGCCATTTAAATAGGACGCGTCCAGCTAAATATGCAGCACTTTATTATTATTATTATTATTATTATTATTATTATTATTATTATTATTATTATTATTATTATTATTATTATTATTATTATTATTATTACTATTATCATTATTATTATTGTGTGAGCAAGCGAGGATGCTTCGCACGATGTGCTGTATATTTCGCACTGCAGTTGTCGCTGGCGAACACGCCGAGATGGTGCTTCTAGGTTCAGAGAGCCTACGGTTGCGACACGGTAGCAATCCGAGCGCGCGTTGCGGAGACCAGCTCGCGTGTCTTCTGGCCAATCTCGCATGGCTGCCGTAAGCAAACGCTAGCGACCAGAGGAAGAAACTAAAGCACCATACGCCGTACACGGTCACCGGGTATTTGCGAGCGACACACCCTCCCAGCGCTGCACCTGCAGCGTCGTTATCGGCGGTGCAATATCAAAAAGAAAGCGTTAAACGCGATACGACCGAGACGGCGGAAATACTAAGGCTTCATTAAGTCGCCGGTGAGGCGGAAAGCAGTCGCTTAGCCGGCAGCGGAAGTGATCAGCATCGCTTCTTCCTACAGCGCCGGCACAACACTCCCTTCACTACGGGTCGCGTGTAACAACTCCGTATGACCCGCGGGGGGCGGAGGAGGCCGCGCGGACTGAATAGTGCCTCGCTCGCGTGCGAGTGTGTAACACACGCGTCGCAGGCAGCGCATCCTCCCTAACCAGCGAGACGATTAAATAAAACGGCACGGCCAAAACACAATGGCACCTCGAAAGTGTGCCACACAACGGGTAACCCACTGCGTGTAATATGTCCCCCTTGCGTGCGAATGCAGTCGAAAGTGGGGGGGGAACAAAACAAAGAGAGAAACGTCCTCCTTTGGTATTCGCCACGCATGCAACGCACACACGCCGTGCCACCGAGGCCACTCGGCGCGCTGCAATATCGCGCACCGCGAGAGCTGCGGCAACGAAAGCAAGCAATGCAAATGCCAGATTTATGGCGCATTGTGCCGATCGCCGAGAAATTGCGGGCGCTGAGCCGCCTCGACCGTTCCTTCGACTCGATAACGACGCAAAGCGGAACGAAGTTTGCTCCCTTTTATAACGCGAGCCTCTACCCCGCCCGTGCCGTTGCCTCCGCACATGAAACGCCCGTGCACGCGCGGCTGTATTACATTTCGTGCCCGCGGACAAACTGCTTCTCTCCAGAAAGGCGCACACATCGACCAAAATGGCGGAAAGCAAAAGCGACACACTCCTCTCAAAGCGACTACGAGTCTGAGAGTTACTTCAGTATCTGTACGATGATCATGGTGACGAAGACGATTTTTCATGGCGCGAGAAGTTAGCACTACGACTCGCCAGTTCTACTCGGTCATGGTGAGGCCTGCGCACCCAGTTCTGCGAGTATAGTTCATCCTTTGAGGGGCGGAGCACAAGGACAGGAGACAATCGATCGCTGGTTCAAAAGCGAGACTACGGTGAACTCTGCTAAGTTTCGGCCTCTCGAAGTATCCCGGAGCTTGACTGGACGGCAGTCTACATTAAGAGCCTTTAAAACAAATATGCGCGCAGCATGTCCCAAACATGTAATAGAGTGTCTGCGCAAAACAGACAACGAAATTCACCGGCGAAAACACCCTCGCTGGGTTAAGTCGCAGAACTCGGCGAGTGCTCAACTCAGCCGAGCTTGCTGACCAATTTTACATCACCGCGCAAAAAAAAAACTGGCCGCGTAACTGTTCCGAGTCCTCGCTCGTCGAAACGATGCAGCGCAATCTTCGGTCGAGGGGACAAATAACATGGCGGAGCCATCTTGTTCTAAGCGGACTAAGCCGGATGGGGCGACGAGTGCTCAGGTGCTTTCGCTGTAAAACACCGGAGCCGGAGGAGTGGCCGAACCAACCGCGTGGCGTATGTCCCCGGCGATATATATATATATATCTACGGCTCGGCCATTTTCTTCGTTCATCGCAAAGTGCTCGGCGCGTCGAGAGGAAATAGCGTGACAAATCGCAATCGAACGCGCGCCCAACAAATCATCCGCACCACACACGCTCGCCGAAACGGGGGCTCTCTCGCGCGCCCTCCTTTTGGCCCAACCTCCGTGGAGAGCGTGAATGAATGAGGGGAGGTATTTTGAAAGGAGGTATTATAGCGGATACATAGGTGTGCCAGGAGCGCTCGCAACGGCGCACGCTTATACGGTATCTAATAGTCCCGACCGCCGCCTCACCGCGAGAACGCACACTGCCCCGCGGACGTCAAAGTACACCGCCCTGACACGCGCAGCAGCCAGACAACGAGGAAGCGCGCGATTTTTTTTCCCGCCCCGGCAGTGATGTGGCCGGCGGCAACTCTGTACATAAAAGCGCGCGGAGTCACTTTTTCTACGCCTTTCGGCGGCCCCTCACTGTGCACGCCTAGAGAAGACCGCGAGGCAGAGGCCGTGTAGATGGAGAGTCAGGCGACAGCAATTTGCCGGCACCCACCGCGGGCGGAAAGACGTTTAAGAGATCGAGACGGCAAAAATAAGCTCACGCGCGGTTTGTAATGCGGCGCGGCCTCGATACGCGAGACGTTTCGGTTTCGTTCGGCAGCACCGATACGGAGTGGTTGGAGAAAAAAAAAGAGGTTGGGGGGGAGACAGAGGCGACGGCGGCGGCAAGCGATCTCGGTGAAACCGGATAGGCAGAGCGACATCGAACGGTTTCGAGAGACTGTCGACGAGGAAGTGGAACAGCGTATCGGGCACCCCTTCGCCAAACTCAACCTCTGGGCCACAGAAGAGAGAGAGCAGTTACTCTCTGTGGCGCATGAAAGCACCGGGGTTCGCTTTCATTCGCTGTCAATGGGGTAAAAAGAGTCGGCTTCAGCACTGCTGCTGAGATAGGCCCAAAAGGGCCTGTATGGGGGGATCGTGCAACCGAGCGCTGCCGTAAAATTACGCGTTTTCCCCCCTTCTTTTCAGGCACGATACGCTTTGCTCCCATTCACGGCGAATTCAGGCGAACATCGTCCGGAACCGCGTAGAACCCGAGGCTGAACACGAAGCCGAACTTACCCGAACACTTCCGAACATTTCCGTCAGACTGGTAGCCAAGAGAAAGAAAAGCTGACCACACCTTAGCCCCGAGCGGGATTCGAGGCCTCGGCCACCACCGCAGCCTTTCGTGCTGCGTCTTCACACGTCGAATTCGATCGTGATCTTTCATTCGTTCGTTCAGCTCTTCCAAAACTGAACCGGCTGAGTCTCGCGATACAGGTTCGACGATGTCGTTTGCCATTGCATTTAAGCAGCCGCACACGAAAGCGAGAAGGCGGCCAAACGCGTCCAACAGCGAAAGCAACGAAGAACGCTAGGCGCGCTGCCCGTCGCCAACAGCAGAAGGCGGCAGCACCTAAACCGTCAAAGGCGGCGAAGGAAGCTGACCAAGCAGGCCCCAGCTAAGAAAAGCGGCTGATGACGGAGGCTCCTGGAGCCGCGAAAGCAGCCAGGCAGACCGCGCGCGCTGCCTACCTCGAAGGAGGTCGCACCGGCCGCGAGACTAACTCCTTGCCTGGCCCATTTTTTTCTTTACACACACACAGAGGGTTGTCTCGATAGACAGCATTCATTTCCACGCAGATCACACGGGTCTCGAGAGAGAGAACCAGCTTGGGCGCCGCACAGTCTGAAAAGTGACTCCCGAGCAAACGCGGAGCGCTCCGTGCACAATCCGTAAGCAAACAACGTAAGGGTTCGGAGAGGAGAATAAATGCAAAATGCGCCGGCGCTGGCGGACGCAACGGGGTACGGGCGTCGCGAATCAGGCAGACAGTCTCCGACGAAGCGAGGCCGCGGGACGAAAGACCACCATTCGGCGCGGTCCAGTTCAGAGGTTCGCTGCGCCGTCAAAGCGTTTTTTTTTTTTTACGCACAGGCGAGGAGGGTACTGAGCGCACGAAGGAAAAAACACCGAGCTCACCCGAGCTGCAAGGAAGGGCACCGCGACCAAGGAAGGCATCAGAAGGGAGCCCCGGAGCCGAACACGCATACGTCACACCGCGCCTCACGTTACTGTATACCACGTCACCACGATGCGTACACACCCGTCCAGAGGGCGCGAGCGGCGCACTTAGGGGGTGCGTTAGCTTCGTTCACGAGTGGCACAGCACTCGGAAGGAAATAATATCCCAGCGTGCGTGTACACTTTCTTACGGCTCGTAGGACAGTCCGTGCAGCTCCAAAAGCTACAACCTTTGTCCGTAAAGTTCCGAGACTGCGTTCATTAAAAAAAAATGCGTGTAACATTGAAATCGTTTGCGCAGCACCCCTTCGAAATAGTCTCCCTTGCAGTCTATACACAGCTTCCAACGCTTCTTGGTGTTGGAAACTGGTGGAAAACGGTTCTTTTGGCAGGGCTGTCAGCTCCTTTGTTGTGGCGTTTTGAATGGCCTCCACACTCCCCATACAGCGACCTTTTAGGGCTCTGTACACACTAAGAAACAGGAAAAAGTCGCATGGGGACAGGACAGGTTAGGCGAGTATGGCGGATGGGGAAGTACAGTACTGCTGTGCTTGGCGAGAAATTTTGTCACGCTGAGAGCAGTGTGCGGCCTTCCGTTATCGTGGAGAAGGCTGCATTGTACAGATGCCCATAAGAGAAGGCGACGGCGTCGCACTGCATCACGCATGTGTTGGCGCACGCGGATATAAAACTGATTCACCGTCTGCCCTTGTGGGACGAACTCGTGGTGTGTGACACCTCTGGCATCGAAAATAACTATCAGCATTGTCTATTTTGGTCTTCTGTCACCGAACCTTTCTCGACGCCGGAGAGCTTGTGGACCGCCATTCGGCGCTTTGCCTCTTTGTTTGGGCATCGTATTAAAAACAACATGCTTCGTGTTCAGCAATAATGCTGTCGACGAATGCAGCATCCTTCACTGCCCCGGTGAGCAAATCAGCGCTCACTGATGCCCGCGTGTCCTCTTCTGGTCCTGAGTGAGGGAGTGCGGCACAAGTCTGGCATTCAGCTTTCGCTTCCCCAAGTTCTCTCGCAAAATTTGGTGGCATGTTGTCTTACTAATGTCGAGAGCATCTGATAGCACACGGACTGGTTTGGTTTATGGGGGTTTAACGTCCCAAAGTGACTCAGGCTATGAGGGACGATGCAGTGAAGGGCTCCGGAAATTTCGACCACCTGGGGTGCTTTAACGTGCACTGACATCGCACAGCACAAGGGCCTCTCCATCGAAATTCTACCGCCGCGGCCGGGATCGAACCCGCGTCTTTCGGACTGGCAGCCGAGCGCCATAACCACTCAGCCTCCGCGGCAGCTTAGCACACAGACTGTAATGGTGCGGTCTTGCTGTACGATTTCTCTGATCGAGCCACGTTGTTTTCATTCCGTGAGGTTGAAGGGCGCCCCTGCCTTGTGTCGTCTTCCACCGACGTTCTCCCCGAAACGAACGTCTTGTGCCACTCGAAAACTCGCGCCCGCGATAATGTCTCGTTGCCGCAAGCGTCACGAAGGAGCTCGTACGTCTGTGTGGCTGTCTTGTCAAACTTCACACAGAATTTTATGTTTACACGCTGTTCGAAGTGGACGTCCATCTCTCCACATTCACTCACAATAGAATGCGCAGACGACTAGTGACAACGTATTTTTCTACATGTAGTGCCATCTAGCGGCTGCCACAGCAATTGACATAAATATCTCAGGTTAGCCCGCAGAGATAGCGCTACTCATACGCACCAACATTTGTTTTGGGGAATCATTTCTAGAGACGAAAATAAATCAGTATCGAAACTTTACGGACAAAGGTTTTATATGCATAGTGTTGAGGTTAGCGTAAGAACATGTCGCGTATACATACACCGGAGCGCGTAGCTGTACCGCTTATAGACACGTGTGGGCGTGTAGCGCTGTACACGCACCACGCGCTGATGCGCCTCCGCTCAGGAACCGACCTGACATAAAGGAGGTGGCGCGATGTCAAAGGATGACGCGTCGCATCGCGCGAGCGCCCGCCGAGTCGGCGGGGATCATTTTCCCTCTATCGGGTTCGCAAAGAGGAGCCGCGGCAGGCGCGTACGGTACGTGACGTCGGCAGCGCGGCGGCACAGCAGGTCGCGGCGGGGCGCCGCCTTGGAAACGTCGCCGAAAGGACGCCGCTCGAGGTCCGCGCCGCACTCTTGGCCGTTCCTCATCGCAGTTCTCAGTGCAGTTCGTCCGCCAGCGCTTTGGCGTCGTATAGCATATTCCTTCGCGCAAAGCTGTGCGACGTCGAACGCCACATCCACGATCGAGTCAAAGCGAGCGATAGCAGTGACCCTGACGCTGTCCATCCCGCCCGATGCACACTCGCGTAGACGCGGCCATCTTTATAATGCACGAAGCGCGCCTAGGAAATATCGGACATTATTAAGCTCCGGCCACCGGAAACGCGTTGAAGCGATAAGAGAAAACGCCAAATATCGAGTACGGCCACTTTTCGGAAAGAGGGGGCACTACGTCCCACACAAGCAAGCAGACAGCACGACTAATAATAATAATAATAAAAAAAGGGCAGGCGGGCATTTTGCGATCAAAAGCGCAGGCACCTCTAATCCCCTTGGGGCCAAGCACGCGTGCCCCGAAGAGCCCGCCCCGCCGGCCGTCGCGTTATCGGTAAAGACAGCGGCGCCGCAGTGACCACGCGCGGACGCTGTCACCGCCAATAGAGCGCGCTATGGCTCGAAGAGAGGACGGCGCGCAGACAACGCTCTCAATATTTACTCGGCACACGCGCCGCGCTGGCTGGCTCGACGGGCAGAGACGGGCGGCAAATTGAATTGCGCTCGCAAACGGCCGGTGCCGGCCCAGCCGAACGCAAGGGCGGGGGGAGAAGAGGCTGCAGATGCGATGGAGCAAGAGAAAACGAAACAATGAAAAAGAATCAAGTGGGCGGAGGAGGAGGAGGAGGAGGATTTTCCACACTCCGATGATTTCCCACGGCGGGCGCCGCGCCAGCGTAGAAGATGGAAAGAGATCGGAAGAGAAGGCGGCGCAGGGGGGACACTCCAACTCCTCATCCCGCTGCTCTATGGCCATAGCGTACCATTACACCGTGCTGCCTGCTCCAGGAGCATGCTCGTTATATATATATATATATATATATATATATATATATATATATATATATATATATATATATATATATATATATATATATATAATCATTACATGCAAGCACACACTCGGCGGAACACGGTGGGCGGCTGTGTGAATCAACGCCAGGCCCGAGCGCGCCCTTCGAGTCGGGAGATCCAGCGGGAAATGCGACGACACGGAGCCGGCCCAGCAATTGCACCCGCGTGCGCTGCTTCCCACGACGATTTGGGCGCGCGCTACATACTCTGCCGCCCCCGCGGCCGGCAGCTTTCGGGCGGGCCGGCAAAGCGCGCACTGAAGGAAGCAGCACACACGCGCGCACGGGCACCAACAGGAACGCACGTGCACTCGCGGTGGCGAATCGCCGTGTGTCCAGAGACGGGGAAACAAAGGCGTTGCAAGGCCACGCACTATAGTAACGCGTAACGTTCTCGTCTAGTACTACGTGCGCTGGGTATCGGCGCACGAAGCGCTGCAGCACAACGGGGGAGGTTTCTGGCGACGCGCTGAAGCCGAAAACGTATGGGGAACCTGCGCTGCCAAGGTGGCACTGCAATTGTTCCATTCGGTGACTCAAAACTGCTTTTGTCAGCCGCTTGGGCCGCTGCAAACGCGAGAACACATTCTGCGCGATTAGATACCCGCGTTTGGCTGACAGCATTCATTGCCTATAGCTTCTCTCGGCGTAGCCTAGATAGCTGACGCACGGCACGTGCGCCTTCGACAGAACGCGGAGGCTCACGCCAATAAGCGCCTGAAGGTGGCGCGGAAAAGTACTAAGGGTACTACCCAAAACTGCTTGCTCTTCTCGCTAGGCAGTGTGTTATGGCGCTGCAATCGGCATCGGAAACTTCAGCGCAAGTTCCCCATACGAACGTGCCGTGCGGCCAACTCAACTTTAGTTCAGGTGAGACAGAGCTGTATGCAATATTTAGAGGAGAGAGAACGGATCTAACGAAACATGTGCGTTCACGTGCGATGGGGGCTACTGAAAAGGCCAATCTGCACGCCGACCGTACCTTCATCTACGCCTTGCGTTGCCAAGTTGAACGCACACCGCCATAAGAGCTCCGCACCAAGGTTTTTCCCCAACGACGTTCCCGGGCCGATAAGCCGACCGAGTGGCAAAACGCGGCAGGCGGTAATGCCGATTCCATATTAACCGCTCGCTTCGTGTAACCTGCACCAAGTACGTTGCGTGCGACAAGAGAAAAGAAAAGGAAACTGAAAACAAAACAGTTCGCGAGGCCGCCAAAGCACGCGCCGATAAAGAACAGACCGAAGAACGCGGGCTCGGAGGCCAATTCCGGAGAGACGAAACAGCGCGCATCCCCGCGAGACACGAGCAGCGCCCGTTCCACCTCCCCGAACGTTCCCCGCACCGAGCCTCAAGAGAAGACTAGAAAAAAAAAAAGAAAATGATTAGTCAACGCAATAAAACAGACTACAGAAGAAAAGAAAAGAAAATCAATTGCAGGAGGCAGCGCGGCCCGGGGTCCATCGTGCCACCGTGGATCCCCCGTCCGTTATTTTCCACCCCGACTCCCACCTCCCACATTCGCGCCACCGAGTGATGAAGAAAAAAAAAAGTAAAACTGATGAAGAAAAGGCACGGTGGATGAGGTGCAGCGGGACCGTGGGATGCGAGCCATGGTGCGGGCTTTGCTGAGAGGAGGGGGAGGGGCAAAGGCATGCAAGCTCTCCCCTCCACCCGTCCCCTTTCCCCGGATGGCCGCTTGCCATGGCAACGAACGAGGCAGGGCGTGGTGCCGATGGAGGAGGCATTCGCACGCACGCGCTCCCGTGCGCGCCCGCTCCGCATCGCGAGCGGTAACAGAAAAGGAAATAATCATTTTAACAAAAAATTTGCGAGGACGGGGACGAAGTTCTGCGCTGGCAGAAGCGGCAAGAAAAAAGCCCCCACCACAACGGCGCGTAATTTGCAGCACTCGCAGCAGCCCGCTCGTGCGCGTACGTCAAAGGGGGCGAACGACAAATTAAAGGACGCACTTACACGAAGCTCGACTGTTACTGCTGCAGGCTCGTCGGCTGAAGAGCCAAATTGGCGGGACTTAGCGCGCGTGATTGCCGGTTAAACAAATAGGCGACGAAAAGCGCCATGGGCTGCAATTGTCGTCGTCGTCGCATATAACACTCCCCGGAGGGAAGGTTAAGTGGGCGTGTCCTGGAACGACGCCATCTTCACCGGCGGTGTATCACACGCGCACGAATGTCAGAGGCGCGAGTAGCGTCGATTCGCGTCGACATGGCACATCCGGAAGCTACTACTACGGCAATCGACGAGGGAGTTTTGCATTACAAAAGCTGCCGACGACGACAGAGAGGCTCGTTACTTTCGAAAGGCGAACACACGCTGGCGTCGTGCCAGCTTCTCTTCGCGAGTAACGAAATTCCAGGCAGCTGGTCGCTTCTTGAGAGACGTACCGGCCGCATGCAGCCCGATGGCGTACAGAGCGCGCTTGCACTGGCCTAGCTCGGCGGTGACGTTTCACTCGTGGAATTGTCCCTTTTTGCGAGATAATTCCAGATACGAAACTGTCTCGCTTTTCCCAAACTGACGGAGTGTTCAAGCTGCTGCAGGAAAGAAGGGCCTGAAACAGGGATTTGTGGGGTTTAATTCGGGGAATTTTCAATTACGGCATAATGAAGAAATAACTTTAATTGCACTCGTCAAGGATTCAGAGGGCGATGAAGACTGGAGTCCTGACCGCCGTCATCTTCCTCCCCTTCAGCAGGCTGGGATCCCTCGGGATTCAGCGGTGTCCAGGGCCAGACGGACGACTTTTTTTTTGTTCTTTCTGGCTGACCATTACAGCCTCCCGGAACTCTACATTCCTGTCTGCTTCGTTGTGGCTAGGGCATGTCCACACCATGTGGATCATGTCTGCGATTTCATTACGCTGTTTACACCTCGGGTCTCGGATGCCATCTTCTTAGTACTAGTGGGCTGGGAAAAAAACCCCGCCTGTAACTTTCTCCCTACGACCTCTTCCTCTTTGCTGAGGCCCTTGCATGCCCCAGGTAGTGTCTGTCTTTCTAATCGGTAATGACTAAGAATATCTTGGTACGTGTTCAGCTCCTCCTCCGCCTGAAGGGGCTCTCTGCTCGACGAGACCGCATTGAGATCCCGGTGTGCAAGTCCTCGGGCCAATGCGTGCGCTGTCTCGTCTCCTCGGAGGCCCTCATGGGCCGGAGTCCAGACGAGGTTAATTAGCTCTGCCCGTGTCGGGCCGGCAGTCAGAATTTTGACTGCTTCGGCAAATACCCTGCCTGCGTTGCAGTTACGGATAGCCCATTTGGAATCTGTTATAATCACCCTGACATTCTCTTTGGTCAGGTAGTTGAGTTGCGCCCGTGTAAACCACGTCCTGTCTGTTGGCTACCGTTTTTTTCTGAACAGCTCTCGCCCTGTCCTTTCGTCTAGCCTCATGGTGTACCGGATGCACGTTCCTTGGGAGTGGTGGGATTCTGATTCTGCTCCTTATGTCTGTTGGGATATTCTCCGTGTGTTTGAGCCGCGCGCTCGAGGTTCGATGCTTGAAACACCGCTGCCGGGCCTCTCGATTCAGCTAAGAAGGAAGGAAGGAAAACGTTTATTGAGCTCTAGAGAGTAGGTGAGCAATTTGGCGGAGTCAGGTGTGTCGTCCGTCTTCTCAGCAATGGTCGTCTGCCCCTAGTCCAGGGCTCCGCTGGATGCCGCTGCCAGCTGCGCTCGCCGGATTAGCCCAAGTTGGACGTCCTGACGGTCGCTGGAGGGCATTCCTTCCCATTGCTCCGCACTCGGGTTTGGCATTTTTGGTGCCACCTCTATTTTCTGGCAGGCCCACGTTATGTGATAGAGCGTGGGTGTTAAGAGCTTTTCTCCGTACAGGGGCGGATACTTTTGTCTTGCACGTGCCGCACCACGAAAGCCACCGCCGGACTCATCGGGACGCGTCCACGGGCAGGGCGGGTGAAACGATCGGCCGACAGCTCTCGATAAGATCGGGATTCCCACCTCCTCCGCAGAAGTGGATGTCGATCCGGACTCCTTTGTTGCGAGAAGTGTTTCGGCCACTTACACTTGCGTCACGATAAGCCAGAGCACCAGGTGATTAAGGCGGCCGAAGATGTACCCTCTCCGCGATGATAAATCCTGCGTATCGACCGCACTCTGAATTCGATTACATGTACACGCCTCGGGAGTAGAAATTTTCAGAAGAGACTTCGACGACGTAAAGCGAAAGGTCCCCCCCTTCAGCGCACGAGTATTCAGACAATAGAGAGCAGATCCGGAATCGCGACAACGCAGCTGCGAGGCGCTCACCGACTTTCTGCACCTCGCTCATCACCGCAGGCATCACCTGGCGCAAATGCGCGATCACGACATGCAAAAGAGAAGCGTTTGTAAGAAACAGCAAGCCCGACAACCAGCGCCCCCTATTGGAGCTGGGACAAAGCACCGCCGCAGCGATGACGGCCAGAAATGTTGGCGTTCTCGGAACGACGACGCCGGGAAAAACACCTCCACAGGCAAAAACAATGCCCGCAAGTGGGGAAGATGTGTCCTTCTACCGGTGATGGGGGGCGGGAAGAAGCTCTCGATCGGGGCTCCACGGCATACAGGCACACTACAGGCAAACTACAGCAAAGGGCGGGCCCACTCCCACAGCGGGACGTTAGTACGAGGCCTGAATTAAGCTCTCGCACGCACGCGGCTCGGAGAAGCGGCGACGCGCAGCGATGCACCAAAAGAAAGAAAGACAGGGAAAAAGTAAGCAAACAAAGGCGCAGTAGTATTGATCTTCGGGGGGGGGGGGGGGGGGGGGGGGGGTCACACTGGCGCGCGGGGCCCAGCGTCGCTGACCCCACAAAGCGCACGACGACCGCGATAAAAGCGGAGCAAGGACCTTCTCTCTGCTGCAATGCAGCGGCGGTGCCGGCACCATGACGACGACGACGAAAAGGCGACGGCACGCCAGCGCGCTACACGCAGAGAGAGGGAGACAAGTGTAGCAGTATATGCGCGCACACAGACGCACAAACGGCGCCGGTACGTCGCCACGCACAGCTTTGACCCCTTGAGCGATCTGGACCCGTCGCAACGCGCCGGGTTATTTATGCGCGAGCGGTTCGAAAGGTCGAGAGCCATGCTCCACTATACCGGGAATGCCCCTACAGACAAGGATGAAGAAAAAATATATTAAAGAAACTATGCGGGGACAAATAAGGTCTACGCAGTCTCCGACTCAACTGAGCGCTGTCACTTCAACGGCCCGTTGAAGTATTGCGAATTCATTCTCATTTTCAGTTCATTTATTCGCACGTGCGTTAACGTTTGAATTGTCCCGCTCGTATCTGAACTGCCCTTAACGCCGGAACGGATGCCGTCTTACGCGCAGGCACGAAAGGTAGCTTGATGGGCTCGCGGTAATTGTTAGGGGGGGGGGGGGGGGGGAGAGCATATGGCGAACGAACAATACCCACGATGGGAAAGACTTCCAAGTCCGCTGGTCAACGCATCTCGCTAGCCGGTTATGTTGTCACATGCAAAAGTAATTGCTGAGGCCACAGTTGCGCGGTTTCACAGCGAGGGGTGGGAAGGGCCGGGAAGAGGGGGTCAAATCCAATCATGGCTCTTGCTGCATCGTCAGCAATTGTACCGATTTCGGCATGGCTACCTGCGTATACAAACCGAGCTCTGGCGGCTTGTGTGGGCGCGTTGCCCAGCAGACAGACAGCGTGCTTTGCTTTGCGATGTGCACAACTGCGTCGCCTCCACAGTTAAACCACGTTAAAATGAAGTCACACACTCACTTCAAGAATCCCGCGGCATATATACCAACCGTCCCTCGATGTGTCTGCAGAGCACCCGCTTTCCGTTTCAAAAGAAATTCCGTTTCCTTCGTTATGCCACACGATTAGTTACAAATTGCTTCACAGTAGAGTTGTTCAGTACAGCCGGCTACTAATGGCGCCCCGTTCGGCGTGCAAAGACAACCTGGCGCGAAAGCTAAGGGCAACGCTGTGTGTGTCACTGCTTACATGTGGCGTAACTATAGTGCATAATGTCTTGTTTTATGGTATTGTATAATGTCTGGCAACGTTCTCCTAGCTTTGTCATTCTTTTTAACCCACTCCTCTACAATGTCCTGGCGTTAATCGAAAGTAAATATAAAGTAAGTGTCCTGACGAGACCACGGACAGCAAACAACACGAAAAATGTCATGCAGGGCGGTAGCTGATCTATTGGAAGCGACATCCGATCGGCGATCCGGAGCAAAGCCCCGAATCCGCGAAGGAGCACAAAATCCGTCTCGGCCAATAAGAACTGAGTATTTCAATTAAAATCGCACACTGAAACAAGCTTTCCGGTTCGCGGAACAAGAAACCGCGCTCGGGATCGCCGATTGCAATACGAAGAAAAAAAGAGGGGCGCACTAGGTTTCGACGCCTTCGATTAACCCATATCTACAGCGTCTGTGAGGTCGGTATACGCTAAACAAGGCTGCCCTCTGGACAGTTACGAATGAAGACGCTGGCGTACGCGGCAGATCGCGGCTGCCGACAGGCGCAGCAATAATATAAACACTCGTCGTATTCGGCGGTGGCTACACGAATACAGCGCTGCCTTAGCTGAACGAATCGGTTTCTTCCCCTGGCAGCGCCGACTCACTCTACCCATGGTAGTCGTGAAATTCCCCGTCAACTAATCGCCTCGCCGCGTTCTGCGCTACCGTTGGTTAAACCCGCCGCGGTGGCTCAGTGGTTAGGGCGCTCGGCTACTGATCCGGAGTTCCCGGGTTCGAACCCGACCACGGCGGCTGCGTTTTTATGGAGGAAAAACGCTAAGGCGCCCGTCTGCTGTGCGATGTCAGTGCACGTTAAAGATCCCCAGGTGGTCGAAATTATCCCGGAGCCCTCCACTACGGCACCTCTTTCTCCCTTTCTTCTTTCACTCCCTCCTTTATCCCTTCCCCAACGGCGCGGCTCAGGTGTCCAACGATATATGAGACAGATACTGCGCCATTTCCTTCCCCCCCCCCCAAAAAAAAACAATTATTATTATTATTACTACCGTTGGCGCACAATTCAAAAGGGAGCAGAAACGTGCCACTGATTCCGGTGGAACCGAGACACGGCAGAACTCGGGGGAGGAAGGAAGAGGGGGTGCACTTTTACGTATACGTGCACAGAACGATTAACGCGTATGCCCTCATATGTCCACATCCCATGCACTGGATGCGAACGGGATCGGCCAGAAGGCGCAATATGGCGTCGAGCGACGCGCACTGCGGTTTACCGGACGCTCACGCGCAGTGGCTCCCCCTCACCGCAACGATGCCACTGCGCATGCACAAGAGGGGTGCGGTAAACCGGTATACGTCTCCGGTATGCTAAAGACATCTAATGTCCCCCCGATCCACTATGGGCCAATTCGACGGACCGACGGTGCAGCCCGTGGCCCGCACACGGCACAGCTCGCCACCTATAGCCCCGTAGGCTCGGTACACACATTGTTCCGGCCAAGGGAGGGAAGACACAAGGAAGCCAGTCCACCCCTGGCGACGTCGTCAGCGAGTCATTTCCGCCATTCCGCTTTACGGCCGCACTACTTCACCCCCGCTTCCTCTGCCTGCAGCAGGAACAGTGGTGATGGCAGTGCAGGCTTCATCCCCCCCCCCCCCCCTTCCGCTATCTTCCTCGTCTCTGCAACGCCGAGGCCCAAGGAAAGAGCAAACACACAAGCGGGCCCCGGCCATCGCAAAACACGCGGCAACGCATATTTCTTTTTTTATCATCCTCCACTGCCCTCACCCTCTCTATGCCTGGAGACGGAAACAATCGCCGGCGGGTCACCGGCGGCCGCCGGGAATGACAGGCAGCGAGCGGAGGAGAGTGCCTTCTCCAGCGCGATGACCCTTCGGCCGCGCGCGCTCGCCCACTGCTCCGGGGCTTCGGACAAGGACATCCCCGAGGCGGAGAACGCGAGCACGCGCAAAAGAAAGCAGCGCCCTCGCGGACAGGGCGCACAGGCCCGGATAACGGTGCCCGGCGGATGAAGACTCCCGAGCCGGTCATTCGGGTTACCGAGGGATCCGCGCGGGGAGAGCGCACACTCGCATAAGTACACACAAGGGGGAAAACAAAAACGCTCGGTAGTTGCGGATATGGGCGCAATATGGCGGTGGTGCGCTTGCTAGCAGAAAGCGCGCGGAAGTTTTCCCAAACACGGAAGGGTATTACATTTCATTCCACATCGGTCGGATTGCATATCCCGGCCGCCCCACGTTCTTTCCGCACACACAAAAAAAAAAGCGAATGTGGATTAGCTCAGCTAATCCAGGATATACAAAGCGAAAGCTGTCGCCGTTCAATGTGTTCATTGGCGTTGACAACGTTCTAGACGCCGGTGATTTTGAGGAAAGGAAGTGCGCATGCGCTATGCTCTTCGCGGCTGAGCCACGGCGGAGGATATAAGCCGCGGAGCGGCCGCTCGCCTTGGCAGTGCAGCCCTCGATCACTCGCTGCAGAAGCTTATGCCTCGAGAAGTAAAAACTCTGTGTACGCCGCGTTCCAAGTCCGCCGCCGCGCTCCACGTCTATGTCCGAGCGCGCTTTTTTCGAGTCGTCCGTCATCTCTTTTACAGCAGCATCGAACGTTAGCCCCAAATAACGAATGAGAGAAGGAGCTGCCCACAATCATCCTTCGCACATCAGGAGGGCGGAGCTTACAATGCCCCACTTACGGGCAGAGCGGCGAGCGATATACTCCAAAGGCGCGCTGAAGTAAAAAAAAACCATCACGTCCCGCAGCGAGCCCGAACGAGAACCCCGTTCTCGCGTCCTCCTATACACGCGGAGAAATTCTCAGCTCCAAGCGGGGTGTTGTTGCACGGCCCAAGAAACGAGAACCGCCGGTTGGCGCCCACAAAGTCTCACTCCGCGCACAGCAGACTCACGAAGAGTCGCGGAATTAACGCCACTCGCGTATACTGCACACACCGACTATAGCGAGCTCCGATGGGGCGCTGCTTCACGCTCCACTTGCGGCAAAACTGCCGCCCAAGTAGAGCGTGTGCGCGCAAGCACTACACACTACACTACACCACATTATCGGCGCCGTACATGTTCGGAAGAAAAAAGAAGGTGTGGGGAGGGGGGGGGGGGGGGAGAGAGAGAGAGAGAGAGAGAAACGGGATCGCCACATTTCACGGCCATGTCTGAAGACACAGCGAACCAAGAAACGTGCGCTGCGCTGTTTATTTCTTGCGTTTTCCACACGACCGATACGCGAGGTGGCGCTAAAATAGACCAGGAATTCGGCACGACAGCTGCAGGAACCCGAAGTGAAGAGGCGAAACGCAGACGCGTTAGCGCAGTTAACCGCTCCTTCGCTATAGGCTCTCTACCTGCGCCTGTAATGCTACACGCACCTGCTGCCGCTCCGCGAGGCCTGAAACTTTCAGCGCCACAAAATAAGTACGCACAAGAGTCATTCCAAATGTCGAATCGAGTGAGTGACGCGTGACCTATCCTTCGAGGGCGACCCACTGGCATTTAAGAGGACGAGGGAAAGACGAAGTTACGCGCGCAAGTTGCCGTTTCCAGCGCACTCTGATGGAACCGCACCGTCAGCGGCAGTGCGGGAACCGCGGACACGCGTTCGGACACTGCGACGCGCTCGCAAGATAGGCGATCGACCATCGCTGCCAGTCGCATATTGCTCACAATCCGTCGAATTGTAACGGGTACAGCTGCGCTGGAGCAACGTCACTGCAGCACGAATCCGACAACTCTACTGCTCCCGGTATCCTGTTGTGCATGCCGTCGTCGCACTCCCCGCTTTGGTGGCCACACGAGGGCTGTTGCGACGCGACCTTTTTGGGACCATCTTACTGGAACCATCAACAACGGCGGTCACCGACAGAAGTCTAAAGGGGGGGGGGGGGGGGGGGGGGGATAGTAAGTAAGGCTTTCGCCTTTCCATTGCGCACGCCAAATAGTTGCACGCTTTCGTGCTGGATGGAGTTCAGCACTAACCCCGCAAAACATAACCACGAGGAAGTATACACGTAAGGTTATAATTGACGCATCTTGAAAGCGGCACCTGAACTACGAAGGACACCGCGGGGGAGAACTCTTCACGGGAATCGAAGAACTCCGTGCACATCTACGTTTCGAGAATTTCGCTACGAATAAAATAAAGGTCGTCGCGGACTGACGTCACAACAGCGACGTGTTGCTCGTAACACGAAAATCGCGACCGCCGAGTTCCCGCATGCAGCGGGCAGAACTTAGAAAAAATAAATAAATAAAAGGATTTCAGAGTGCGCTTGTGGTTTTCAATGGGTTACACTTGTGTGGCGTCATACCGAAC